>NW_028291825.1:67500-82500 GCF_963383615.2 Lipophrys pholis | reverse complement strand
CTCTATGGCGTGGTGACGCTCTATGACGTGGTGACGCTCTATGGCGTGGTGACGTTCTACGATGTGGTGACGCTCTATGACGTGGTGACGCTCTGTGACGTGGTGACGTTCTACGATGTGGTGACGCTCTATGACGTGGTGACGCTCTATGATGTGGTGACGCTCTATGATGTGGTGACGCTCTATGATGTGGTGACGCTCTATGGCGTGGTGACATTCTATGGCGTGGTGACGCTCTATGACGTGGTGACGCTCTATGATGTGGTGGCGCTCTATGATGTGGTGACGCTCTATGATGTGGTGACGCTCTATGACGTGGTGAAGCTCTATGATGTGGTGACGCTCTATGGCGTGGTGACGTTCTATGATGTGGTGACGCTCTATGACGTGGTGACGCTCTATGATGTGGTGACGCTCTATGACGTGGTGACGCTCTATGGCGTGGTGACGCTCTATGATGTGGTGGCGCTCTATGATGTGGTGACGCTCTATGATGTGGTGACGCTCTATGGCGTGGTGAAGCTCTATGATGTGGTGACGCTCTATGGCGTGGTGACGTTCTATGATGTGGTGACGCTCTATGACGTGGTGACGCTCTATGATGTGGTGACGCTCTATGGCGTGGTGACGTTCTATGATGTGGTGACGCTCTATGACGTGGTGACGCTCTATGATGTGGTGACGCTCTATGACGTGGTGACGTTCTATGACGTGGTGACGCTCTATGACGTGGTGACGCTATATGACGTGGTGACGTTCTATGACGTGGTGACGCTCTATGACGTGGTGACGCTCTATGACGTGGTGATGCTCTATGACGTTGTGACGCTCTATGACGCGGCGACGTTCTATGATGTGGTGACGCTCTATGATGTGGTGACGCTCTATGACGTGGTGACGCTATATGACGTGGTGATGTTCTATGATGTGGTGACGCTCTATGGCTTGGTGACGCTCTATGGCGTGGTGACGCTCTATGATGTGGTGACGCTCTACGACGTGGTGACGTTCTATGATGTGGTGACGCTCTATGGCGTGGTGACGTTCTATGACGTGGTGACGCTCTGTGACGTGGTGACGTTCTATGATGTGGTGACGCTCTACGACGTGGTGACGTTCTATGATGTGGTGACGCTCTATGGCGTGGTGACGCTCTATGACGTGGTGACGCTATATGACGTGGTGACGTTCTATGACGTGGTGACGCTCTATGATGTGGTGACGCTCTATGACGTGGTGACGTTCTATGACGTGGTGATGTTCTATGATGTGGTGACGCTCTATGGCTTGGTGACGCTCTATGGCGTGGTGACGCTCTATGATGTGGTGACGCTCTACGACGTGGTGACGTTCTATGATGTGGTGACGCTCTGTGACGTGGTGACGTTCTATGATGTGGTGACGCTCTACGACGTGGTGACGTTCTATGACGTGGTGACGCTCTATGACGTGGTGACGCTATATGACGTGGTGACGTTCTATGACGTGGTGACGCTCTATGACGTGGTGCTGCTCTATGATGTGGTGATGCTATATGACGTGGTGACGTTCTATGACGTGGTGACGCTCTATGACGTGGTGACGCTCTATGATGTGGTGATGCTCTGCTCCTCAGGGGATTCCCACACTGCTGATGGCTGCTGGGAGCTTTGATGATATTCTGGCCATCACCGGGTTCTCCACCTGTCTGGGAATTGCCTTCTCCACAGGTCAGGATTTCTTGTTCTTCACGGTTCCACTTCCTGTCAGGACTTTAGAGCTTCTTGTTCTTCACGGTTCCACTTCCTGTCAGGACTTTAGAGCTTCCTGTTCTTCACGGTTCCACTTCCTGCAGGTTCCACGTGGATGAACATCCTGAAGGGTCTACTGGAGGTGGTCGGGGGTGTCGGAGCCGGACTCATCTTGGGCCTGTTCCTCTGCTGGTTCCCCAGCACAGACCAGGTCTGCCCCACGTCTTCATGTAGTCCTGTAGTCCTATCAGAAGACCTGCTGATCCTCATGGCCTGTGTGGTCTGCAAGGAGGACCTGGTCCTCATGGTCTGTGTGGTCTGCAGGAGGACCTGGTCTTGAGGAGAACCGTCCTGCTGCTGGGACTGTCCATCTTCTCGGTCTTCTGCAGCCATGTTGTTGGATTTGCCGGAGCGGGGGGTCTGAGCACGTTGGTTCTGGCCTTCCTGGCGGCTCTGGCCTGGAAGACCGACAAGGTACCAGACCTAAGCCCTGATCAATGTCCCGATCAGTCTCCTGATCAATGTCCCGATCATTCTGATCAATATGTTCTGCTCCAGGCCCCGGTGGCGGCCATGTTGGGAAGGTTCTGGGACGTGTTTCAGCCACTTCTGTTTGGTCTGATCGGAGCCGAGATCACCGTCACCAAGCTGAACCCCGACACTGTTGGTAAGTACCCTGGTACCGTCTGTAAGTACCCTGGTACCGTCTGTAAGTACCCTGGTACCGTCTGTAAGTACCCTCATACCGTCAGTAAGTACCCTGGTACCGTCTGTAAGTACCCTGGTACCATCTGTAAGTATCCTGGTACCGTCTGTAAGTACCCTGGTACCGTCTGTAAGTACCCTCATACCGTTTGTAAGTACCCTGGTACCGTCTGTAAGTACCCTGGTACCGTCTGTAAGTACCCTCATACCGTCAGTAAGTACCCTGGTACCGTCTGTAAGTACCCTGGTACCGTCTGTAAGTACCCTGGTACCATCTGTAAGTACCCTGGTACCGTCTGTAAGTACCCTCATACCGTCAGTAAGTACCCTGGTACCGTCTGTAAGTACCCTGGTACCGTCTGTAAGTACCCTGGTACTGTCAGTAAGTACCCTGGTACTGTCAGTAAGTACCCTCATACCGTCTGTAAGTACCCTGGTACTGTCTGTAAGTACCCTGGTACCGTCTGTAAGTACCCTGGTACTGTCAGTAAGTACCCTGGTACTGTCAGTAAGTACCCTCATACCATCTGTAAGTACACTGGTACCGTCTGTAAGTACCCTGGTACCGTCTGTAAGTACCCTGGTACTGTCAGTAAGTACCCTGGTACTGTCTGTAAGTACCCTGGTACCGTCTGTAAGTACCCTGGTACCGTCTGTAAGTACCCTGGTACTGTCAGTAAGTACCCTGGTACTGTCTGTAAGTACCCTGGTACCGTCTGTAAGTACCCTGGTACCGTCTGTAAGTACCCTGGTACTGTCAGTAAGTACCCTGGTACTGTCAGTAAGTACCCTCATACCATCTGTAAGTACACTGGTACCGTCTGTAAGTACCCTGGTACCGTCTGTAAGTACCCTGGTACCGTCTGTAAGTACCCTGGTACCGTCTGTAAGTACCCTGGTACCATCTGTAAGTACCCTGGTACCGTCTGTAAGTACCCTGGTACCGTCTGTAAGTACCCTGGTACCATCTGTAAGTATCCTGGTACCGTCTGTAAGTACCCTGGTACCATCTGTAAGTATCCTGGTACCGTCTGTAAGTACCCTGGTACCGTCTGTAAGTACCCTGGTACCGTCTGTAAGTACCCTGGTACCATCTGTAAGTATCCTGGTACCGTCTGTAAGTACCCTGGTACCATCTGTAAGTATCCTGGTACCGTCTGTAAGTACCCTGGTACCGTCTGTAAGTACCCTGGTACTGTTTGTTTGCGATGATCTTTGTTCCAGAAGAATCTTCTATGTTTCCCTCACACCCATTTTAAAGCTCCTCTTACAGACAAGAGACATTTTCTGGACTCACCAGATCTTCTGGACTCACCAGATCTTCTAGACTCACCAGATCTTCTGGACTCACCAGATCTTCTAGACTCACCAGATCTTCTGGACTCACCAGATCTTCTGGACTCACCAGATCTTCTAGACTCACCAGATCTTCTGGACTCACCAGATCTTCCAGACTCACCAGATCTTCTGGACTCACCAGATCTTTTGGACTCACCAGATCTTCTGGACTCACCAGATCTTCTGGACTCACCAGATCTTCTAGACTCACCAGATCTTCTGGACTCACCAGATCTTCTGGACTCACCAGATTGGACTATGGTGTACAGAGCTGAAGCCCGATCCGGCAGGAGGTGAGGTTCCCTCACCTTCAGCTCTGGATCTCCTACCATTCTAACTCCTGGAGACACCACCCTAATGAAGCCTGTCCTCTGAGGATCATATTTTACTCCAACAGCCAATCAGAACATCCCTGACCTCCAGAGAACTGGAGAAGGAGGACGCCATGTTGTCCAGCTTCATGGACGGAGCCGTGGACCAGTCCAAACAGCTGTCCTCGTTCAACACCACCGTTCAGGACCTTCAGGACACAGTTGGTGGGATCCTGCCACCTGTCCTCGCTCCTCCTCCTGCTCCACCCCCAGACATCAGCCTCCATGGTGGGAGGTGGTAATCCATGGTCGTAAGGGACGCTCCAGAGCAGCTCCTCACCTGGCTCTCCTCCTGTAGCTCCTCACCTGGATCTCCTTCCTCCTGTAGCTCCTCACCTGGATCTCCTCCTGTAGCTCCTCACCTGGATCTCCTTCCTCCTGTAGCTCCTCACCTGGCTCTCCTCCTGTAGCTCCTCACCTGGCTCTCCTCCTGTAGCTCCTCACCTGGATCTCCCTCCTCCTGTAGCTCCTCACCTGGATCTCCTCCTGTAGCTCCTCACCTGGATCTCCTTCCTCCTGTAGCTCCTCACCTGGCTCTCCTCCTGTAGCTCCTCACCTGGATCTCCTCCTGTAGCTCCTCACCTGGATCTCCTTCCTCCTGTAGCTCCTCACCTGGATCTCCTCCTGTAGCTCCTCACCTGGATCTCCTCCTGTAGCTCCTCACCTGGATCTCCTCCTGTAGCTCCTCACCTGGATCTCCTCCTGTAGCTCCTCACCTGGATCTCCCTCCTCCTGCCGGAGCGACCTCCCTCTCCTCTGGACAGTCAGACCAGCGACCCTCTTCCCGTCAGAAGACCTCCGCTTCTCACCGCAGACTCCTGTAGGAAGACGTGATGAGACACTCCTGTAGGAAGACGTGATGAGACACTCCTGTAGGAAGACGTGATGAGACACTCCTGCAGGAAGACGTGATGAGACACTCCTGCAGGAAGACGTGATGAGACACTCAAGGTTCTACTCAAGACTTTTCTATTTACTGAAGCTACAGTGAGGACTGCTTCAAGACACTTTCACTCTCCCTCTACCTCTCTCTCTACCTCTCTCTCTACCTCTCTCCCTCTACCTCTCTCTCTACCTCTCTCTCTACCTCTCTCCCTCTACCTCTCTCTCTACCTCTCTCTCTACCTCTCTCTCTCTACCTCCCTCTCTACCTCTCTCTCTACCTCTCTCTCTCTACCTTCCTCTACCTCTCTCTCTCTACCTCTCTCTCTACCTCTCTCTCTACCTCCCTCTCTACCTCTCTCTCTACCTCTCTCTCTCTACCTTCCTCTCTACCTCTCTCTCTCTACCTCCCTCTCTACCTCTCTCTCTACCTCTCTCTCTCTACCTCCCTCTCTACCTCCCTCTACCTCTCTCTCTACCTCTCTCTCTACCTCCCTCTCTACCTCTCTCTCTACCTCTCTCTCTCTACCTTCCTCTCTACCTCTCTCTCTCTACCTCCCTCTCTACCTCTCTCTCTACCTCTCTCTCTCTACCTCCCTCTCTACCTCCCTCTACCTCTCTCTCTACCTCTCTCTCTCTACCTCCCTCTCTACCTCTCTCTCTCTACCTCCCTCTCTACCTCTCTCTCTACCTCTCTCTCTCTACCTTCCTCTACCTCTCTCTACCCCTCTCTCTACCTCTCTCTCTCTACCTTCCTCTACCCCTCTCTACCTCTATCTACCTCTCCCTACCTCTCTCTACCTCTCTCTCTCTACCTCTCTCTCTACCTCTCTCTACCTCTCTCTCTACCTCTCCCTACCTCTATCTACCTCTCTACCTCTCTCTACCTCTCTCTCTACCTCTCTCTCTCTACCTCTCTCTCTACCTCTCCCTACCTCTCTCTACCTCTCCCTACCTCTCTCTACCTCTCTACCTCTCTCTACCTCTCCCTACCTCTCTCTACCTCTCCCTACCTCTCCCTACCTCTCTCTACCTCTCCCTACCTCTATCTACCTCTCTCTACCTCTCCCTACCTCTCTCTACCTCTCCCTACCTCTCCCTACCTCTCTCTACCTCTCCCTACCTCTATCTACCTCTCTCTACCTCTCCCTACCTCTCTCTACCTCTCCCTACCTCTCCCTACCTCTCTCTACCTCTCCCTACCTCTCCCTACCTCTCTCTACCTCTCCCTACCTCTATCTACCTCTCTCTACCTCTCCCTACCTCTCTCTACCTCTCTCTACCTCTCTCTACCTCTCCCTACCTCTCTCTACCTCTCTCTACCTCTCCCTACCTCTCTCTACCTCTCTACCTCTCTCTACCTCTCTCTACCTCTCTCTACCTCTCCCTACCTCTCTCTACCTCTCCCTACCTCTCTCTACCTCTCTCTACCTCTCCCTACCTCTCTCTACCTCTCTCTACCTCTCCCTACCTCTCTCTACCTCTCTACCTCTCTCTACCTCTCTCTACCTCTCTCTACCTCTCTCTACCTCTCCCTACCTCTCTCTACCTCTCTCTACCTCTCCCTACCTCTCTCTACCTCTCCCTACCTCTCTCTACCTCTCTCTACCTCTCCCTACCTCTCCCTACCTCTATCTACCTCTCTCTACCTCTCCCTACCTCTCTCTACCTCTCTCTACCTCTCCCTACCTCTCTCTACCTCTCCCTACCTCTCTCTACCTCTCTCTACCTCTCTCTACCTCTCTCTACCTCTCTCTACCTCTCCCTACCTCTCTCTACCTCTCTCTACCTCTCCCTACCTCTCTCTACCTCTCTACCTCTCTCTACCTCTCTCTACCTCTCTCTACCTCTCCCTACCTCTCTCTACCTCTCCCTACCTCTCTCTACCTCTCTCTACCTCTCCCTACCTCTCTCTACCTCTCTCTACCTCTCCCTACCTCTCTCTACCTCTCTACCTCTCTCTACCTCTCTCTACCTCTCTCTACCTCTCTCTACCTCTCCCTACCTCTCTCTACCTCTCTCTACCTCTCCCTACCTCTCTCTACCTCTCCCTACCTCTCTCTACCTCTCTACCTCTCTCTACCTCTCTCTACCTCTCTCTACCTCTCTCTACCTCTCCCTACCTCTCTCTACCTCTCCCTACCTCTCTCTACCTCTCTCTACCTCTCCCTACCTCTCTCTACCTCTCTCTACCTCTCTCTACCTCTCCCTACCTCTATCTACCTCTCCCTACCTCTCTCTACCTCTCTCTACCTCTCTCTACCTCTCCCTACCTCTCTCTACCTCTCTCTACCTCTCCCTACCTCTCCCTACCTCTCCCTACCTCTATCTACCTCTCTCTACCTCTCCCTACCTCTCTCTACCTCTCTCTACCTCTCCCTACCTCTCTCTACCTCTCCCTACCTCTCCCTACCTCTCTCTACCTCTCTTGAATTGAATTGTCTGTAAGTACTCTAATACCGTAGGTAAGTACCATGACACCCCAACACCGTGGGTCAGTACCCTGGTACCGTGGGTCAATACCCTGGTACTGCGGGTCAGCACCCTGGTACTGCGGGTCAGTACCCTGGTACCATAAATCAGTTCCCTGGTACAGCGAGTCAGTACCCTGGTACTGCGGGTCAGTATAATACACTAGCAAAGGATTGGCAGGACCTGCTCCCCTCCTGACTGGTGCTGGTCTCTGTTCCTGCAGGTCTGGGCCTGGCCTGTATCCTCCTGGGTCTGGTGGTCCGCCTGCTGGTCACTTTCGGTCTGGTTCATCTGGGAGGTTTCAACCTGAAGGAGAAGGTCTTCATCGCTGTGGCCTGGCTGCCCAAGGCCACCGTGCAGGTCTGTAGACCGTCTGCAGACCGACTGTAGAACCGGCTGTAGACCGGCTGTAGACCGGCTGTAAACAGTACATAGATCACCTGTAGACCGTCTGTAGACCACCTGGGGACTGTCTGGAGACCTGCTGTAGACTGTCTGTAGGTCGTCTCTGGACTGAATGTAGACCATCCGTAGACCAGCTCTCGACAGTCTGTAGACCTTCTGTAGACCGGGTGTAGTTCTGGTGGGGGTTCAGCTGTTATTTGTTTGCTTGTTTACGGCGCCAGGCGGCCATCGGCTCCAAGGCGCTGGACCTGGCCAGGGAGCAGGGCGACGAGGCTCTGATGAGCTTCGGTCTGGACGTGCTGACGCTCGCTGTTCTCGCCATCCTGACCACGGCGCCGGTCGGCGCGCTGGGCATTGGGCTGGCGGGGCCGCGGTTGCTCGCCCGGCAGGTCAAAGGTCAGCGACACTCCGCCTCTTCTTCTGTGGTCCATCAGCCGGTCTCTGCGTCTCACTATCTTCCCTCTCATTGGCAGAAGGAGAAGCTGAAGCTCCGCCCCCTCACCAGGAAGTCGTCCCGGAAAAGGACGCCTTGACACTAGAGAGCCGGCTGTGACGTGGTCCTCGAGACCAAGTCCCCCATAGTCCAGCTCCCCCATAGTCCAGAACATCTGTAGTCCAGAACCTTCATAGTCCAGATCTTCCATAGTCCAGATTCTCCATAGTCCAGATCCCCCATAGTCCAGATCCTCCATAGTCCAGATTCTCCATAGTCCAGATTCTCCATAGTCCAGATCTTCCATAGTCCAGATCCCCCATAGTCCAGATCCCCCATAGTCCAGATCCCCCATAGTCCAGATCCTCCATAGTCCAGATTCTCCATAGTCCAGATCTTCCATAGTCCAGATCCCCCATAGTCCAGATTCTCCATAGTCCAGATCTTCCATAGTCCAGATCCTCCATAGTCCAGATCTTCCATAGTCCAGATTCTCCATAGTCCAGATTCTCCATAGTCCAGATCTTCCATAGTCCGGCTCCCCCATATTTACTGACAATAAACAAAACTAGAAGAAAACTCTTTGTTCAAGCGATTTAATGAAAATGTTGTATTACTATTATTATTACTGTTACTATTACTTTAGTGGAGCACCAGAGGAGGAGGCATACCAGGTACATATCCAGTAGATACCCAGTAGATATCCAGTACATACTAGGTACATACCCAGTACATACCAGGTACATACCCAGTACATACCCAGTACATACCAGGTACATACCCAGTAGATACCCGGTACATACCCAGTAGATACCCGGTACATACCCAGTCGACACACGGTACATACCCAGTATATACCTGGTACATACCCTGTATGGTACATACCTGGTACATACACAGTATATACCTGGTACACACCCAGTATGGTACATACCTGGTACACACCCAGTATGGTACATACCTGGTACATACCCAGTATATACCTGGTACATACCCAGTATGGTACATACCTGGTACATACACAGTATATACCTGGTACATACCTGGTACACACCTGGTACACACCCAGTATGGTACATACCCAGTATGGTATATACCTGGTACATACCCAGTATATACCAGGTACATACCCAGTACATACCCGGTACATACCCAGTCGACACACGGTACATACCCAGTATATACCTGGTACATACCCAGTATGGTACATACCTGGTACAGACCCGGTATATACCTGGTACATACCCAGTATGGTACATACACAGTATATACCTGGTACATACCCAGTATGGTACACACCTGGTACATACACAGTATATACATGGTACAGACCCGGTATATACCTGGTACATACCCAGTATGGTACATACCTGGTACATACACAGTATATACCTGGTACATACCCAGTATGGTACATACCTGGTACATACACAGTACATACCTGGTACATACCCAGTATGGTACATACCTGGTACATACCCAGTATATACCTGGTACATACTGGGTACATACCGGTGTACTGGGCATCAGCCAGTAAATTGAACCGTTAACCCGTCGATAAACAACTTTACTCCTCGTCTTCATCAGACGAGTGAAGAACACGATTGTACTGAAAAGCAGTTTTTATCAGGATTTACAGTCATAAAGTAAAAGTATACTAAACTGTATCACGTATGTCTGATAATAAAATCAGCAATATAAAATCTATACTTTATTTTACATGTAAACATTTCCCAGAGACTGACTTTGTTACCGTGAAGGTACAGTTCAGTATATTTGTACCTCATAGCTGTAAGTCCTAATAAAAGCAGCTGGAACAGAAGAGACGTCCCCAGAGACAGGAGACAGACAGTCTGTCCTCCTGAGGACACTGACTGTCTGTCTCCTGTCCCCAGAGACCAGAGACAGACAGTCTGTCCTCCTGAGGACGGAACCTCCAGACTGCAGCTCTACTCACTGTGACTGTCACCTTCTGGGTCTCCTCTGGAATTACACTGTTGGTACACACTCTGGATCAGTGATAATCACTTCTGTCCTCTGGATCACTAGAAGATGACACTATAACACATGAACATGGTTCTGCTGATTCAGCAGGAACGTTCCACTAAGGAACCATCTAGAACTCTGCAGCTTGGCTGTTTCTGATCACATGGATCAATAAGTCTGATATTAAACCTACGAGATGAACCTGGTTCAGTTCTCCACCTCACCATCAGCACCACCAGGTTCCTCGTCTCCAGAATGTTCTGCTCAAGGTTCTAAGTTCTTGTGCCGGTACCAACGTTCTCCTGGTAAGTTTATTTCTTTAGATCACAAACTTTGTGTGTGAAGTGGTGTACGTATCTTTCAGGACCTTTAGTGCTTCAGCAGCTTTTAGATATGAGGCTCCTAGAAATCCATGACTATATATATATATATATATGTGTGTGTGTATGTATGTATGTGTGTGTATGTATATATGTATGAAGCTCCTCCTCCTCAAGTTATCAACAGGATGTTTCCTCCAGATGTTCAGACACTCGGTGAAACTTCAGCGTGATGAAGATCCTCCTGATTCTCCTCAGTGAGTCAAGAACCTGCTGACTCCACACACACACACACACACACACACACCACAGACACACACACACACACACACACACACACACACACACACACACACACACACACACACACACACACACACACACACACACACACACAGACGCACACACGCACACGTACACGTACACACACACACACACACACACACACACACACACACACACACACACACACACACACACACACACACACACACACACACACACACACACAGACGCACACACGCACACGTACACGTACACACACACACACACACACACACACACACACACACACACACACACACACACACACACACACACACACACACACACACACACACACACACACACACAGACTATATTAATGTTCTGATCTGTTTCAGTCATTTTGACTCCCGACCAGACATCGACACACAAACAACGTAAGTTCAACTGTTTTGTGTGTGTGCTGTGTGTGTGTGTGTGTGTGTGTGTGTGTGTGTGTGTGTGTGTGTGTGTGTGTGTGTGTGTGTGTGTGTGTGGTTTCACCTAAAAAAAAAAGAGTCCCTGGACTTACTGTTCTGTTTGCGTCATTGTGTGTCTGTGTGTGTGTGTTTGTGTGTGTGTCTGTGTTTGTGTGTGTCTGTGTGTGCGTCTGTGTGTGTGTGTGCGTCTGTGTGTGTGGGCGTGTTTGTGTGTGTGTGTCTGTGTGCGTCTGTGTGTGTGTGTCTGTGTGCGTCTGTGTGTGTGTGTCTGTGTGCGTCTGTGTGTGTGTGCGTCTGTGTGTGTGTGTCTGTGTGCGTCTGTGTGTGTGTGTGTGTGTGTCTGTGTGTGTGTCTGTGTGCGTCTGTGTGTGTGTGTTTGTGTGTGTGTGTGTGCGTCTGTGTGTGTGTCTGTGTGCGTCTGTGTGTGTGTGTGTGTCTGTGTGCGTCTGTGTGTGTGTGTGTGTGTGTGTCTGTGTGCGTCTGTGTGTGTGTGTGTGTCAGCGCCCCTGGTGGTGGTCCCTGGACGTTCACAGTTCTTTGAATATGAGGACGTGACTTTGCGCTGTGAGCAGACGGGCTCAGCTGATTGGACGGTGTGGAGGTACTCCGAGTCAGGGTGAGTCATTTCATCCTGTCATCGCATCCTGCTGCTGCTCATGTTGCCGTGGTGACGACTCCTGTTGATGCCGTTGCCATGGTGACGGCTGGTTGACCTCCTCTCACTGTGCGGACAGGTCCGAGATGTCGCCCTGCGGCTCGGCGTGGGGTAGCCTAAGCCCCGCCCCCTCCTGCCAGCTGACCAATGTGAAGCAGTTCCACAGTGGCGTGTACTGGTGTGAGTCTCCGCTCCGGGACAGCAGCCAGGCCGTCCACCTCCAAGTCAGCGGTGAGCGCCACTTCCTGTTTGTCACACAGGAAGAGGAAGTGGTTCCTGAACAGCAACGTCTGGAGGACTGTCTGCTCTGAACCTCCTCTCCTCCCCCCCCTCCCCCGCTCCACTTGCTCCTCCTCCTCTTCCTGCTCCTCCTCCCACTCCTCCCTCTCCTCCTCCTCCTCCCCCTCCTCCCCCGCTCCACTTGCTCCTCCTCCTCTTCCTGCTCCTCCTTCACCTCCTCCTTGACCTCCTCCCTCTCCTCCTCCTCCTCCCCCTCCTCCTTCACCTCCTCCTCCTCCTCCTTGACCTCCTCCTTGACCTCCTCCTCCTCCTCCTTGACCTCCTCCCCCTCCTCCCACTCCTCCTTGACCTCCTCCCTCTCCTCCTCCTCCTCCCACTCCTCCTCCTCCTCCTCCCCCTCCTCCTTGACCTCCTCCTTCACCTCCTCCTCCCCCTCCTCCTTGACCTCCTCCTTGACCTCCCCCTCCCCCTCCTCCTCCCCCCCCCCCCCCCCCCTCCAGAGGGCTCGGTGCTCCTGGACAGTCCGGTCCTCCCGGTGACGGCCGGTCAGGACGTGACGTTGTGCTGCAGAAGCAGAGAGAAGAAGAAGAACGCTGCTGCTGCTCAATTCTTTAAGAACGGCGTCCTGATGGAGGCGGAGCCCTGCGGTCACATGACCATCCACAATGTTTCCAGGTCCAATGAGGATGTCTACACCTGTCGCATCGGAGAAGAGGAGTCTCCGGCCAGCTGGCTGCTCGTCCACGGTCAGACCCCATCTTCTGTGGGGGGGGGGGCAACACCGTCTGCTGTGTGTGTGTCTGTGGTGTGTGTGTCTGTGGTGTGTGTGTGTGTCTGTGGTGTCTGTGTGTGTGGGTCTGTGTGTGTGTGTGTGTCTGTGTAGGTCTGTGTGTGTGTGTCTGTGGTGTGTGTGTGGTGTGTGTGTGTCTGTGGTGTGTGTGTCTGTCTGTGTGTGTGTGTGTGTCTGTCTGTGTGTGTGTGTCTGTGTGTGTCTGTGGTGTGTCTGTGTGTCTGTGTGTGTGTCTGTGTGTGTGTGTGTGTCTGTGTGTGTGTGTGTGTGTGGTGTGTGTGTGTGTGGTGTGTCTGTGGTGTGTGTGTCTGTCTGTGTGTGTGTGTGGTGTGTGTGTGTGTGTCTGTGTGTGTCTGTGGTGTGTCTGTGTGTCTGTGTGTGTGTCTGTGTGTGTGTGTGTGTGTGTGGTGTGTGTGTCTGTGGTGTGTGTGTGTCTGTGTGTGTCTGTGGTGTGTCTGTGTGTGTGTGTCTGTGTGTGTGTGGTGTGTGTGTGTGTGTCTGTGGTGTGTGTGTGTCTGTCTGTGTGTGTGGTGTGTGTGTGTGTGTGTGTGTGTGTGTCTGTGTGTGTGTGTCTGTGTGTCTGTGTGTGTGTGTGTGTGTGTCTGTGTGTGTGTGTGGTGTGTGTGTGTGTGTGTCTGTGTGTGTGGTGTGTGTGTGTGTGTCTGTGTGTGTCTGTGGTGTGTCTGTGTGTCTGTGTGTGTGTGTCTGTGTGTGTGTGGTGTGTGTGTGTCTGTGGTGTGTGTGTGTGTGTGTGTGTGTCTGTGGTGTGTGTGTGTGTGTGTGTGTGTGTCTGTCTGTGTGTGTGGTGTGTGTGTGTGTGTGTGTGTGTGTGTGTGTGTGTCTGTGTGTGTGTGTCTGTGTGTGTGTGTGTGTGTCTGTGTGTGTGTGTGTGTGTGTGGTGTGTGTGTGTGTGTGTGGTGTGTGTGTGTGTGTGTGTGTGTGTGTGTGTGTGTGTGCGGGGGGTTAGACAGTCTGAATCGGTTGAACTATTTGTCCTCAGGTGACTCCGAGCTGTCGCCCGCCGTGTCGCCCGCCGTGTCGCTCGCCGTGTCGCTCGCCGTGTCGCCCGACTCGTCGCAGCTGTTTGAGTACGAGAACTTGATGCTGCGCTGCGGCGCTAACAGCAGCGCGCGGGGCTGGAAGGTGCGCCGCTTCTCCACCGCGCCGCCCGGCGGCGTCAGCACCTGCGGGAGTGAGTGGGGGGCGGCGACGGCGTCCGGCTGCCAGCTGCTCACCGTCAAACAGCGCGACAGCGCCATCTACTGGTGCGAGTCTCCCAGCAGGCAACGCAGTAACTCCGTCAACATCAGCGTGTTGGGTGAGATTCCACTTCCTGCCACACGAGGAGCAAGTGGTCTCTGGAATCCAGCACTGACACTTCACCCTGTGCTGTCCTGCAGGTTCGCCCGTCCTCCTGCAGAGCCCCGCCCTCCCCGTGACGGAGGGCGACAACGTCACTCTGACCTGTCGGACCAAGTCCTCCAGCCCGCCGGCGTCTTTCTTTAAAGATGGCGTCCGAGTGGGCCCTCCGGCTGCTGGTGGCCTGACCCTCTGGCCGGTGACGGTTGCTGACGGAGGCGTCTACAGCTGCAGCGTCAGTGGGCGGGGACAGTCTCCGCCCTCCCGGCTGTCGGTCCGAGGTGACGCTCCGACCGACTCCTGCATCCTGCTCTCTGATTGTTCGGCGCTGACGTCCACGTGTGTCCTGCAGGTCCCCCCGAAGACCGTGAAGCCGGTCCGGGTTCTGGTCTGACCCACCTGGTTCTGATGGTGACCCGGTTCCTGATGGTCTGCTCACCATACGCAGTGTCAACCGTCCTCGCAGTGTCACTGTCCCGGCGGCACCAGGCGGCAGGTCAGCGCAGCATCACCACCGCTGTGAGGCGACCCCCAGGGGGTCCCCGGGGGTCCACAGAGACTCCACAGAGGG
>NW_028291825.1:17500-62500 GCF_963383615.2 Lipophrys pholis | reverse complement strand
TGGTTCGGAGGATCGGTGGTCTGGTGTAGAGGATCGGTGGTCTGGTGTAGAGGATCAGTGGTCTGGTGTAGAGGATCGGTGGTCTGGTTCGGAGGATCGGTGGTCTGGTGTAGAGGATCAGTGGTCTGGTGTAGAGGATCGGTGGTCTGGTTCGGAGGATCGGTGGTCTGGTGTAGAGGATCGGTGGTCTGGTTCGGAGGATCGGTGGTCTGGTTCGGAGGATCGGTGGTCTGGTGTAGAGGATCGGTGGTCTGGTGTAGAGGATCGGTGGTCTGGTTCGGAGGATCGGTGGTCTGGTGTAGAGGATCGGTGGTCTGGTTCGGAGGATCGGTGGTCTGGTTCAGAGGATCGGTGGTCTGGTGTAGAGGATCGGTGGTCTGGTTCGGAGGATCGGTGGTCTGGTTCAGAGGATCGGTGGTCTGGTTCGGAGGATCGGTGGTCTGGTTCGGAGGATCGGTGGTCTGGTTCAGAGGATCGGTGGTCTGGTTCGGAGGATCGGTGGTCTGGTGTAGAGGATCGGTGGTCTGGTTCGGAGGATCGGTGGTCTGGTTCAGAGGATCGGTGGTCTGGTGTAGAGGATCGGTGGTCTGGTTCGGAGGATCGGTGGTCTGGTGTAGAGGATCGGTGGTCTGGTTCGGAGGATCGGTGGTCTGGTGTAGAGGATCGGTGGTCTGGTTCGGAGGATCGGTGGTCTGGTGTAGAGGATCGGTGGTCTGGTTCGGAGGATCGGTGGTCTGGTGTAGAGGATCGGTGGTCTGGTGTAGAGGATCGGTGGTCTGGTGTAGAGGATCGGTGGTCTGGTGTAGAGGATCAGTGGTCTGGTGTAGAGGATCGGTGGTCTGGTTCGGAGGATCGGTGGTCTGGTTCAGAGGATCGGTGATCTGGTGTAGAGGATCGGTGGTCTGGTTCGGAGGATCGGTGGTCTGGTTCAGAGGATCGGTGGTCTGGTGTAGAGGATCGGTGGTCTGGTTCGGAGGATCGGTGGTCTGGTTCAGAGGATCGGTGGTCTGGTGTAGAGGATCGGTGGTCTGGTGTAGAGGATCGGTGGTCTGGTTCGGAGGATCGGTGGTCTGGTGTAGAGGATCGGTGGTCTGGTTCGGAGGATCGGTGGTCTGGTGTAGAGGATCGGTGGTTCTCGCCTGGTCAAAGTCTCCAGACGGACCTGGTCTTGGTTCACAGAAGTCAGTTTCTTCCAGATTCAGAACCGATGATCCTTTGAACCTCAACGGAGACTCACAGACCTGAAGAGAGACCACCACATAGATCACTTGAGACATGGAGCATCAAAAGACCGGATCCCTTTGAGACCTGATCTCCATGGTCTTGTTCTCTATAAAGACTCATCCTAGACCAGGACTAGGGACCTGGTTCTCTTGGGACCTGATTCTCTGAAAAGACTCATCCCAGACCAGGACCAGAGACCTGGTCCTCTATAAAGACTTGTCCTTGACCAGAGGCCTGTACTACGATGCTGGATTTTCTCTTATCCAGGTAACTTCAGGATTAACTCTGGTTTTCTCTTATCTAGGTAACTTCAGGATTAACTCTGGTTTTCTCTTATCCAGGTAACTTCAGGATTAACTCTGGTTTTCTCTTATCCAGGTAACTTCAGGATTAACTCTGGTTTTCTCTTATCTATGTAACTTCAGGATTAACTCTGGTTTTCTCTTATCTAGGTAACTTCAGGATTAACTCAGGTTTTCTCTTATCTAGGTAACTTCAGGATTAACTCTGGTTTTCTCTTATCTAGGTAACTTCAGGATTAACTCTGGTTTTCTCTTATCTAGGTAACTTCAGGATTAACTCAGGTTTTCTCTTATCCAGGTAACTTCAGGATTAACTCTGGTTTTCTCTTATCCAGATAACTTCAGGATTAACTCTGGTTTTCTCTTATCCAGGTAACTTCAGGATTAACTCTGGTTTTCTCTTATCCAGGTAACTTCAGGATTAACTCTGGTTTTCTCTTATCTAGGTAACTTCAGGATTAACTCAGGTTTTCTCTTATCTAGGTAACTTCAGGATTAACTCTGGTTTTCTCTTATCCAGGTAACTTCAGGATTAACTCTGGTTTTCTCTTATCTAGGTAACTTCAGGATTAACTCTGGTTTTCTGTACTATGACGCTGGTTCACTTCTTCCCAGGATAAATCACCATGGTAACTGACTCTGAATGTCTAACCTGCTCCGGAGCAGGATATGTTCTGGATAAGATCACAGTGAGGGTAAAGCTCCGCCTCCTGACCAATCAGAGCTCCTGGGAAATGCCCCGCCCATTCTTAACTGATGGTGATTGGTGGGCAGGTTCAGCTCTGAGCTGCAGTGGAGAGGAGAGGAGAACGTATCTAGAACCATCTTTTAGACAGAACCCAATAAATCCTGGTCTCTGAGCTTTGAAGGAGGTTCTGGTTCTGGTTCTGGTTCCAGGAGGGTTGATCTGGAATAATGATCTTAATAATAATGCTGACGCTGACAGAACTGCAGAACCATGAATTAATGGAAGCAGAACTTCTCCTGTCGTCACGGTGATGAATTAATATTCCAACAGGAACCACACTCACACGGAGGAACCTCTGCCTCAGAACCTCCTCCTCAGAACCTCCTCCTCAGAACCTCCTCCTCAGAACCTCCGCCTCAGAACCTCCTCCTCAGAACCTCCTCCTCAGAACCTCCTCCTCAGAACCTCCTCCTCAGAACCTCCTCCTCAGAACCAGTGGAGGTCAAATGTAAAGTAAAAGCAGAGCAGTGAGGAAGCTCTGCCTGGAACCGTTCTGCTGGAATAAAGTGAAGTGACTCTGGTTCTATTGTCCCATGAATTAATCTGCTCTAATCTCACCAAGTCAGCATTAACTAGTCAGGAAGGTTCTGGTTCTGGCTGCAGCAGCAGTGTTGCTTTGAGCTGCTGGATGGGTTGGAATTCTTCATAATCTCAGAGATTAACTGCTCCTCTATGGTAGAGTCAGCTGCTCTGCAGGGTTTCTCCCTCTGTGATTGGTCACACGCTGCAAGCTCCGCCCCTTTCAGGTGAACGCTCTGATCCTGGAGGGAAACTCTGGTTGAACTAGTGAGGTGATAACCTGCTTCCTGTTAATGCTGATCAGGATCCAGAATGTCTGGGTTAGTTAATCCAGGTAACAGAGATATCCTGGTGTGTTAATCCAGGTAACAGAGATATCCTGGTGTGTTAATCCAGGTAACAGAGATATCCTGGTATGTTAATCCAGGTAACAGAGATATCCTGGTGTGTTAATCCAGGTAACAGAGATATCCTGGTATGTTAATCCAGGTAACAGAGATATCCTGGTATGTTAATCCAGGTAACAGAGATATCCTGGTGTGTTAATCTAGGTAACAGAGATATCCTGGTGTGTTAATCCAGGTAACAGAGATATCCTGGTGTGTTAATCCAGGTAACAGAGATATCCTGGTGTGTTAATCCAGGTAACAGAGATATCCTGGTATGTTGATCAGGGTTCATAGTCCAGGCCTCAGGACTAGGGACCTGGTTCTCTATAAAGACTCCTGCTAGACCCGGACTAGGGACCTGGGTGTGACTGGTCCACTGGTGTGTGACTCACCACGCTCTCGGGGTCCACCCTGATGATGTCACCGTCACGGACATACACGTTGAGCGAGTTGTCGTCCAGGTACCGGTACAGGTAACCGAGGGAACAGGAACAAGCCCAGGGATTGGCTGAGAGGAAGAGGTAGGGCACCGCCTCCTTCTGGCTGAACCAATCATCAGGCAGCACCTGGATCTGAACGTACACATACAGTCACACATTGCTGCCGGTCTAGACGCCACATCTGGTCTCTAGGTCTGAAATGTAGACCTGGTCTCTACCCGGTGGCATCATGTGGTTCTACCTGATTGTTCTCCAGGTAGAGTGTTTCTATGGCGACCAGTGGGTGGAGCATGAGGGCAGGAAGCGCTGCGATCCGATTGGCCGTCAGGTCCAGGATCTGTGGAGCAGAAGCGGTGAGGCGGCGGCGGTTTGCCTGAGCCCCCTCCCCCAAAGTCGTGACCTCTGACCTCCAGCCGGCTCAGGCCGAAGAAGCTGCCGTCGCTCAGCGCGGCGATGGCGTTGTGCGGCAGGTGGAGCTCAGTGAGGGTGGGGCAGGCGGAGAAGCAGCCGGTGGCCAGACCGCCAAGCCGGTTCCATCCCAGGTGGAGCACGCTGAGACTGGGCAGCAGGGCGGTGGGGGAAGGGGGGACCTCGGAGACCTGGGGGCATAGAGCGGTAAGGACCTGGTGCAGACAAAGACCTGGTGCGGGCCAGGACCTGGTGGAGTCTGCTGGACTCACCTGGTTCCGGGTCAGGTCCACCTCATGGAGCTCTGGAAAGACCTGGAAGGAGGACCAGCACAGACCCGAGAACACGTTGTCTGGAAACAGCAGAACCTAGACCAGGAGCAGGAGGGTCAGTGGGAGACCAGGTCTGACTCAGACCCCATCAATCAATCAATGGATGGACCGGACCAGGCGGTCAGCTCCAGGAGCCCCAGGTCGAGGCCCTGGTACTCTCCACGGATTTTAGTAGAAAATTTCAATAAAATTGTTTAAAACAGATTTAACAAACTTTTACCTTTATTTTGACAAGTAACTTTGTGTGTTTGTGGATCTCCATGTTTTCTCATCAAGCCAATTCCTTCAGATTAAGAGTGTGATTGTTTGCATGTTCCTCCCCGGTCTGTCAGGCTGGTCTTACCCGGGTCATCGGTTCGATTCCCGGTGGGACGTCACCGAATCCGCCCGCAGAGCAGTTCACCCGCGGCCGGTCGGCCTTGTCCCTGTCGCTATAGCAACCAGCAGCCGGAGATCCTGTCCCGGCAACCAGCAATCCAGCCCCAGCAATGAGAGACGAGAGGAGAGCGAGGGCGAGGACGGGCGAGCGAGTCATGGTGATCCCTGTGTGGATGACTGTGTGTGTAACAGACAGATAAAGGGCCAAACTGATGACTTCCTGTCTGTAACCACAGTGACCATATTTGGACATTTATCTGTGTCATGTAAACTATAACCCCCTCCCCCAACTAGTGAAATGAAAAAAGTTGGAACAAAGGTTTTTCAGTTGTAAAAATTATTCTTTATTCAAGTGTCAAATAAACACAAACATGACAGCATAAACATCAAGACTGCACTGAGGACATAAACACCAGGAGGCACAGCCTGTCAGACTCCACTGAGGACATAAACACCAGGAGGCACAGCCTGTCAGACTGCACTGAGGGCATAAACACCAGGAGGCACAGCCTGTCAGACTGCACTGAGGACATAAACACCAGGAGGCACAGCCTGTCAGACTCCACTGAGGACATAAACACCAGGAGGCACAGCCTGTCAGACTGCACTGAGGGTTACAGCAGGTGGTCCTAGGATTGGTCTCCAGCAGCCTGTCAGACCCGGTCGAGGGCGTACAGCACATCATCCTGGCTCACGTTGAGCCGGACCCGCTGCAGGACTCCCAGGCGGTTAGACTCCAGGAGCAGGACCCGGCAGGTCCCCAGACGCTGACAGACGGTCTGGACCTCGGACATAGAAACCGACTGCAGACCCTCCAACAGGCACAGAGCCCGGTGCTGGACCAGTACCTGAAAGACCAGACCCGGGGACAATTAGCCTGGAGAAATGGATCTGAAAGGGGGGCGTTGAGTCTGGCTTGGTCTCACTTGCTGGAACGTGGCCTCCTCCAGACCCAGACGCCGGAACTCCGAGACCACGGCCCGAAGGAACAGCTGCTCCTGGAGGGCCGCAGACCTGGAACACACCGGCAGACCGTCAGAACCAGAACCAGACCCAGACCCAGACCCAGACCGTGGAGGACTGACCTGATGGAGGTGATGTATGGGGACGAGAACATCTGGTCCATGGCCTCCATCACGTGACTCGTCCCCACCAGGCGACCAGACGACTGCTGGCAGATCTCGGCGGCTCGACGGCAAATATCCAGACAACGACGGGCGTCTCCCGACAGAGCCGCCACCTGGGGGGGGGGGGGGGGGGTCAGTGAGAGGCCGCCACAGACAGACGGGGTGCAGGAGACCAAAAGGGGGTGGGGTTTACCTTCCTGGACACCAGCTGCAGGGCGTCGTCCTCAAAGACCTTCAGCCGGTTCAACCGGGACGAGACGATCTGCTGCAGCTGCCTGAAGGAGTACGGCTGGAAGGACATCCGGGTCAGACCCTGAGACCACATCAGACCCAGAGACCACATCAGACCACATGTAGGCTCACTCCTGTGTTCTCAGAGACCGGGTATGGGTTCACATGTGAAAGTTCTAATTCCTAGAACAGCTCAGTCACAGTGAAGCTGGTGTCAAATAACAGACTCACCAGCCGGCTCGCCACCCGGTTCATCAGGACTCTCTCCGGCAGGTCGAAGGTGTTAGCAATGGCCACGACCACCAGGTGGGCGTGGCTTCTGGTCGGCCAATCAAACAGGTTGTACATGACGTTCTGCTTCCTGGTCCAGAGCAGGTCCAGCTGAGTACACAGAGTAACTAAGTACAGTACTCTATGCAGGAAAGTAACTGGTGTCATAGGCTGCAGGTTGATTTTCATCTACAGTGACTAGTAAAGTAACTTGGGGATTGACTAGTTACTTTGATCAGCATACTAGACCAGAAATAACACGTAGCTGTAATGGATTACTGACCATGTTAAGTTCCAATTCATTAGTAGTAACTAGTTTTGTTACTTTAAATCTTGTTAGTTATCGATTATCAAGGGTGCAGTTCTCACCTCATCCACAAGAAGCACTGTGCTTCGTTTCCGTGGAGACGGACGACTGAAGATCTTCTCCAACAAGGAGGCAGCGTGGTCACAGGTCACCTTCTGACCCGTCAGCTCCTGAACATAGGACAATATATGACAAGTTACACTTGTCAGAGACTAGTTTGACTAGTCATTGGGTGAGCCTGACTAGTCAGACTAGTGAGATTAGTCAGAGAATAATTTGACTAGTCACTGGGTGAGACTGACTAGTTAACATGAGTCAGGCTCACCCAGTGACTAGTCAAACTTAGAGATTAGTCAAGAGACTAGTTTGACTAGTCACTAGGGGGGCTTTTCCACCAGAAAGAACCAGGTTCTAGTTCTGGTCCAGGACCAGCCTTAGCACCAGTTCTTAGTCTTTCCACTGCCAAAGCCCCGGCCAGACCGGAGCTGAACTGCTGCTACGCTGGTCCCCCTTCATAGCTGGACCAGAGAGGAGCCAGACTGGGACCAGAGAGGAGCCAGACCGGGACCAGAGAGGAGCCAGACCGGGACCAGAGAGGAGCCAGACTGGGACCAGAGAGGAGCCAGACCGGGACCAGAGAGGAGCCAGACCGGGACCAGAGAGGAGCCAGACCGGGACCAGAGAGGAGCCAGACTGGGACCAGAGAGGAGCCAGACCGGGACCAGAGAGGAGCCAGACCGGGACCCGACATGTCATCAGCTGGGGGCGGAGCACCTCCGGAGGTACCTCTGGAGGTATCTTATTATATAGGTACCTCTGGAGGTACCTCTACCTACGAAGAGGAAAACTCCAGAGAACACGGAGCCCCAGAGTGGTTCTAGAGAGAAATAAAAATAACATGAGGGAACGATATAATAAGTGGTTCCTTTAAATTAATAATACGAGGGAACGGGATTATTTAATCTGCGTTGGCGGATTACTATGGAAACGTCTGTAGAGCAGTTCTGTCATTCTACACCTCCATTCCTCCATGGTGAAGCTTTTGATTCAGACACGTCCAGAAATAAAGAGAAAGGAGCAGAAAGTCACTATGGAATGTTGGAACGGTGGAAAATAAGAGTCAAACTCATTCAGGCATTATGTTCCCCTCTATGTCCACTCTGGAGCTCTGGACTAGAACAAGACAGACGTGAAGAAACACCAATAGAGACAAGAAGAGACGTAATGTCTTCTGGCTCTTTGGTGCTTCAGAGGTTCAGGTCAGACCAGATGGAGCGACCCGGACTAAACCACTGGTCCAGTCCGTCTCCTGGTTCCTGGGTGAGCACAGGGACCCGGACTAAACCACTGGTCCAGTCCGTCTCCTGGTTCCTGGGTGAGCACAGGGACCCGGACTAAACCACTGGTCCAGTCCGTCTCC
Organism: Lipophrys pholis; assembly: GCF_963383615.2. NCBI lineage: Eukaryota > Metazoa > Chordata > Actinopteri > Blenniiformes > Blenniidae > Lipophrys > Lipophrys pholis. Next base: position 54,405 of record NW_028291825.1, on the reverse strand, counting down.
TGGTTCCTGGGTGAGCACAGGGACCCGGACTAAACCACTGGGACAGTCCGTCTCCTGGTTCCTGGGTGAGCACAGGGACCCGGACTAAACCCATGAAGACAGTCCGTCTCCTGGTTCCTGGGTGAGCACAGGGACCCGGACTAAACCCATGAAGACAGTCCGTCTCCTGGTTCCTGGGTGAGCACAGGGACCCGGACTAAACCCATGAAGACAGTCCGTCTCCTGGTTCCTGGGTGAGCACAGGGACCCGGACTAAACCCATGAAGACACTCCGTCTCCTGGTTCCTGTTTGAGGGCTGTCAGTGTGAAATTGGTGAAATCAGTGATGTGTCACGTTTTGGAGTGACGCAGTGACGTCGCTCTACTGGCTCCGCTAACGGTGGAAAAAGAACCGGTTCTTTGGAGGTGCTCATTTGAGAACCGGCTGATCTAGAACCTGGTTCTTTTGGTGGAAAAGCCCTATAGGTGAGCCTGACTCGTCTCTTAACGAGTCAGGCTCAACCAGTGACTAGTCAAACTCGTCTCTGACGAATCTCAAACTAGTCAGAGACTAGTTTGACTAGTCACTGGGTGAGCTTGACGAGGCTCATCCAGTGACGAGTCAAACTAATCAGAGACGGGTCAGACCGACCTGCAGGATGTGGACGTAGGCCTGGTGCGGGTCGGTCATCTTCATGCCGTTGATGTGGATCAGGTTGAACGGGGGAATGTGCGTGTCCTCGGCGGCGGCGAGCTGCAGGCGCCGCACTGCCTCCTGCACTGTGGCCGTCTTCCCCGTGCCCGGCACGCCCGAGATGTACATGCACCTGAACGCATCACGCACGTCAGCTGGATGCTAATGCTAATGCTGCCACAGAGCCAGCTGTCAGCGGTCAAACATGTCCCTGCCATTAGCGGGTGGAACTCCTCAGACCGCCAAACTGCGTTGATACCGGATTCACACCATCAACCTGTCAAGCTGTGGATGTGCAGAATGTGGCGCAGCACGGCTGTAGCACAGAATGCATGGAGCGTAACGTAGCATAGCGGCTGTAGCACAGAATGCATGGAGCGTAACGTAGCATAGCGGCTGTAGCACAGAATGCATGGAGCGTAACGTAGCATAGCGGCTGTAGCACAGAATGCATGGAGCCTAACGTAGCGTAGCGGCTGTAGCACAGAATGCATGGAGCGTAACGTAGCGTAGCGGCTCACCCTCCTGTGCCGTCCAGGATCTTGCTGTGCAGGAAGTCGTACACCTGGAGGAACTCCTGCTCTCTGCAGGGCAGCGACTCTGGAACCGACGACACGTGAAGCCTGACGACCGGAACAAACAAACAAACAAACAAACAAACGGAATGAATCATGAGCTCAGCAGGAGCAAGACCAACCAGGCATACTGCACTATGTGCTAGGTGCAACGCTGCTAGGTGCAACGCTGCTAGGTGCAACGCTGCTAGCTAGCTGATGCTAGGTGTAATGAAGCTAGCTAGCTGATGCTAGGTGTAATGAAGCTAGCTAGCTGATGCTAGGTGCCGGTGCTGGAGGCCCAGCTGGACCTGGAACACTACCTGACTCTGGCCTCCTCCAGACCATTGGTGGGTTGGGGGGCAGGAAGCCCCCGGCGGGGGATGCCGGGCGTGGCCTGACGTGGGTTCCGCAGCGCCGCCTGTGGGAACACGAGAGTTAATAAACGACGACTGGCGGCGGTGGTTCAGTCCCAGACAGTCACCTGCTTCCTCCTCGGAGACGTTCTGGAGCGACGAGTCGCTGAAGAACGTCGACTCCTCTTCACTGACACCTCCTGCTCCTCCTCCTCCTCCTCCTCCTCCTGCTCCTCCCTGGATGGGACAAACGCCTCATCTTCATCTGAGGTCACTTCCTGGTTGTCCAGAAGATTCCTGACGCCACATGGAGACAGGTAGCATGAGCACACCTGAACCAGGTACAGCAGGTCACCAGAACTACACCTGACCAGCAGGAAGTACGACTCACATCTGCTTCCTGATGCGACTGGACACCAGGAGGGTGGTGTTCCTCCTGGAGCTCCGGGGCCCGGCAGCCGGCTCCGCCCTGAACACACCGTCAGTAAGGTTAGCTTGAAGCTACGTAGCAACAACCACGCTCAGGGTGCTTCCTAACAGGTCCTCTTTTCTCCTTTCCTATCCACTTCTCCTTAAGGAGTTAGGAAAGGTGTTAGGAGGCTTCCTAAAGGAGTTAGGAAAGGTGTTAGGAGGCTTCCTAAAGGAGTTAAGGAAAGGTGTTAGGAGGCTTCCTAAAGGAGTTAGTGAAAGGTGTTAGGAGGCTTCCTAAAGGAGTTAGGAAAGGTGTTAGGAGGCTTCCTAAAGGAGTTAAGGAAAGGTGTTAGGGGGCTTCCTAAAGGAGTTAGGAAAGGTGTTAGGAGGCTTCCTAAAGGAGTTAGGAAAGGTGTTAGGAGGCTTCCTAAAGGAGTTAAGGAAAGGTGTTAGGAGGCTTCCTAAAGGAGTTAAGGAAAGGTGTTAGGAGGCTTCCTAAAGGAGTTAGTGAAAGGTGTTAGGAGGCTTCCTAAAGGAGTTAGGAAAGGTGTTAGGAGGCTTCCTAAAGGAGTTAAGGAAAGGTGTTAGGGGGCTTCCTAAAGGAGTTAGGAAAGGTGTTAGGAGGCTTCCTAAAGGAGTTAGGAGGCTTCCTAAAGGAGATAGGAAAGGTGTTAGGAGGCTTCCTAAAGGAGTTAAGGAAAGGTGTTAGGAGGCTTCCTAAAGGAGTTAAGGAAAGGTGTTAGGAGGCTTCCTAAAGGAGTTAAGGAAAGGTGTTAGGAAGCTTCCTAAAGGAGTTAAGGAAAGGCGTTGGGAGGCTTCCTAAAGGAGTTAGGAAAGGTGTTAGGAGACTTCCTAAAGGAGTTAGTGGAAGGTGTTAGGAGGCTTCCTAAAGGAGTTAGGAAAGGTGTTAGGAAGCTTCCTAAAGGAGTTAAGGAAAGGTGTTAGGAGGCTTCCTAAAGGAGTTAGGAAAGGTGTTAGGAGGCTTCCTAAAGGAGTTAAGGAAAGGTGTTAGGAGGCTTCCTAAAGGAGTTAAGGAAAGGTGTTAGGAGGCTTCCTAAAGGAGTTAAGGAAAGGTGTTAGGAAGCTTCCTAAAGGAATTAAGGAAAGGTGTTAGGAAGCTTCCTAAAGGAGTTAAGGAAAGGCGTTGGGAGGCTTCCTAAAGGAGTTAAGGAAAGGTGTTAGGAAGCTTCCTAAAGGAGTTAAGGAAAGGCGTTGGGAGGCTTCCTAAAGGAGTTAAGGAAAGGTGTTAGGAGGCTTCCTAAAGGAGTCTTCCTAAAGGAGTTAAGGAAAGGTGTTAGGAGGCTTCCTAAAGGAGTTAAGGAAAGGTGTTAGGAGGCTTCCTAAAGGAGTTAAGGAAAGGTGTTAGGAGGCTTCCTAAAGGAGTTAAGGAAAGGTGTTGGGAGGCTTCCTAAAGGAGTTAAGGAAAGGTGTTTCCCTGAACGCTCCGATGAGCGGGTTCCTTTAAGGTTCTAAAGGAAGCATCAGTGGCTCCTAGGCTAAAGGAGGTTCTAAAGGAAGCATTGAGCCTCCTTTCCTTAGCTTAGTGAGAATTCCTACGCTCCTTGTCATGGCCGCCTCTTAAACACTTCGGGGTTAAGGAGAAGTGGATAGGAAAGGAGATAGGAGGGACAGTTAGGAGATAGGAGGGACAGTTAGGAGATAGGGACAGTTAGGAGATAGGAGGGACAGTTAGGAGATAGGGACAGTTAGGAGATAGGAGGGACAGTTAGGAGATAGGAGGGACAGTTAGGAGATAGGAGGGACAGTTAGGGTGTGTGTGTGTGTATCTCACTTGTCGTCACACAGCTGCAGTTTGTTCAGGACGACCTTGGAGGGCTTTAGGTGGGTAACGACCCCCCCACGTGGGCGGGTGGGTCTGTGGCTCACCCGCAGGTCCTCGTTCAGGAGGTGGGACAAAAAGTCCTCCTCAGGCTCCGCCCCCTTTGGACCTGTATGCAGATAGCCCTGCCCCCAGTTAGTTAGCAGGGATAAGTAGTTAACCTGAGGATGCAGCTGAACCCACCGTTGAGCTGAGGTCTCTTCCTGGTCACCCCCTCCCCCCTCCTCCTGCCGCTCGGACACTGTGAGGGGGCGGGGCTGTGGACGGACTCACCCTCGGCGCCGCGTGGGGCGGGGCTCGGCGGTCTGAAGGTCTTAGAGTCCCAGCAGAGCTTCACATACAGAGTGTCCGGGACTGTGAGGGGGGGGTCCGGGAAGGGGGCGTCCACATCCAGCTGCTGCACCTGAAACCACAGGAAGTTTCCCCGCCAAAGTAAGAGTCACCGCACAAGGTAAAAACAGCTTCCACAAATTCATAGTATAATTCAAACTAGTACAGCTTGTTACAACTAGTAACTATTACAGCGCCATGTTAACTTGTCACAACTAGTACAGCTCCGCGTAATCTTGTTACAAGAACTAGTACAGCTCCACGTTAACTGGTCAGTACAACTAGTACAGCTGCGTTACCTGGTCAGTACAACTAGTACAGCTGCACGTTAACTGGTCAGTGCAACTAGTACAGCTGCGTTACCTGGTCAGTACAACTAGTACAGCTGCACGTTAACTGGTCAGTGCAACTAGTAGAGCTGCGTTACCTGGTCAGTACAACTAGTACAGCGGAACGTTACCTGGTCAGTACAACTAGTACAGCTGCAGATTACCTGGTCAGTGCAACTAGTACAGCTGCGGGTTACCTGGTCAGTGCAACTAGTACAGCTGCAGATTACCTGGTCAGTGCAACTAGTACAGCTGCGTTACCTGGTCAGTACAACTAGTACAGCTGCACGTTACCTGGTCAGTACAACTAGTACAGCTGCAGATTACCTGGTCAGTGCAACTAGTACAGCTGCGGGTTACCTGGTCAGTGCAACTAGTACAGCTGCAGATTACCTGGTCAGTGCAACTAGTACAGCTGCGGGTCACCTGGTCAGTGCAACTAGTACAGCTGCAGATTACCTGGTCAGTGCAACTCGTACAGCTGCGGGTTACCTGGTCAGTACAACTAGTACAGCTGCGGGTCACCTGGTCAGTACAACTAGTACAGCTGCAAGTTACCTGGTCAGTACAACTAGTACAGCTGCAGGTTACCTGGTCCAGTACAACTAGTACAGCTGCAGGTTACCTGGTCCAGTACAACTAGTACAGCTGCGGGTCACCTGGTCAGTACAATTAGTAACTAGTAAAGCTGCAGGTTACCTGGTCAGTACAACTAGTACAGCTGCAAGATACCTGGTCAGTGCAACTAGTACAGCTGCAGGTTACCTGGTCCAGTACAACTAGTACAGCTGCGGGTCACCTGGTCAGTACAATTAGTAACTAGTACAGCTGCAGGTTACCTGGTCAGTACAACTAGTACAGCTGCAAGTTACCTGGTCCAGTACAACTAGTACAGCTGCGGGTCACCTGGTCAGTACAATTAGTACAGCTGCAGGTTACCTGGTCAGTACAACTAGTACAGCTGCAGGTTACCTGGTCCAGTGCTTCCTCTACATGCCAGGAGGAGATGCAATGTGATTCAATGTGATTCTCCACTTTTATTTTGATAGGATTCCACATCCAGCCCTCCAGGGGACAGTAGTTTGATGTTATTGTGTTCTCCACTAGATCCTGAATGAAGACCCCCTCCTGCAGTACTGGACCAGTGAGCTCTGGGACGGGTTAGTGTAGTGTCCTTTACTTCCTGAGCAGTGGATCACGTCTGCGGTCATTATTCTCTGAGATAAAATCAAAAATCATATCGAAACTCGAAACTACTATTTTTTTGGGAACGGTACTACAGTTAACTAGTTAGAACTGAGCCCCGTCACCTGACACCCACCTGGACGGGCCGCAGGATGGACTCCACGCTGACCTCGGGGTCACAGCAGGGTCCCTGGTAGTAGAAGACCTCCTGGGGGTGGGGCCCACGCCCCAGCAGAGACACTTTGCTGCGAGGTAACTCAGACAGACGCATTAACCAGTCCACCTGCACCTTCATCTGCCCCTCCCCCTCTGAAACAGAATCAATAACACCCCCCTGAAACAGAATCAATAACACCCCCCTGAAACAGAGAATCAATAACACCCCCCTGAAACAGAATCAATAACACCCCCCTGAACCAGAATCAATAACACCCCCCTGAAACAGAATCAATAACACCCCCCCCCTGAAACAGAATCAATAACACCCCCCTGAACCAGAATCAATAACACCCCCCTGAAACAGAATCAATAACACCCCTCTGAAACAGAATCAATAACACCCCCCTGAAACAGAATCAATAACACCCCCCTGAAACAGAATCAATAACACCCCCCTGAACCAGAATCAATAACACCCCCCTGAAACAGAATCAATAACACCCCTCTGAAACAGAATCAATAACACCCCCCTGAAACAGAATCAATAACACCCCTCTGAAACAGAATCAATAACACCCCCCTGAACCAGAATCAATAACACCCCCCTGAACCAGAATCAATAACACCCCCCTGAAACAGAATCAATAACACCCCCCCCCTGAACCAGAATCAATCACCCCCCCCCGAAACAGAGAATCAATAACACCCCCCTGAAACAGAATCAATAACACCCCCCTGAACCAGAATCAATAACACCCCCCCCCGAAACAGAATCAATAACACCCCCCTGAACCAGAATCAATAACACCCCCCTGAAACAGAATCAATAACACCCCCCTGAACCAGAATCAATAACACCCCCCCCCTGAAACAGAATCAATAACACCCCCCTGAACCAGAATCAATAACACCCCCCTGAAACAGAATCAATAACACCCCCCTGAACCAGAATCAATAACACCCCCCCCCTGAAACAGAATCAATAACACCCCCCTGAACCAGAATCAATCACCCCCCCCCGAAACAGAGAATCAATAACACCCCCCTGAACCAGAATCAATAACACCCCCCTGAAACAGAATCAATAACACCCCTCTGAAACAGAATCAATAACACCCCCCCGAAACAGAGGAAGCCCCCCCCCCCCCCTCTCACCATACATTCGGAGGACTTTGGCCACATACGGTTCATGACGGTCGTCACCTTCTATCAGGACATGTTGACCAACGGAGACAACCGTGTCCTGCTGACACACACTGATGGACAACGAGCTACACACACACACACACACACACACACACACACACACACACACACACACACACACACACACACACACACACACACACACACACACACACACACACACACACACACACACACTGGAGTAATGACACAGTAACAAGAAGGCTGGTACTGAAGTAGTAATGTAGTAAAAAGAAGATTAAACTTACTGGTACTGGACAGAGTGAAGTCTTCTGTCCACAGACACTGGATCTCCTCGCCACCTATAAACTCTGCTGTCAGACTTCATCCTGCTGAAACCCGGAAGTTAAACGTTGGATTCCGCAGTTTGTTCGCACCAATCACAGAAAAATCCTCCCAAACATTTAAAATACATTTTAAAAGCGTTTAAACTGTTATGAACTCACACAAAAAGAGCGTGACTGCTTCCCGCGCTCAAGAACACTGCGTCACAGCACTTCCGGTTTTCTACTTCTTCATATGGCAGGTGTTTGTGACGGTTCGCCCTCTACAGGCTCCTCGGTGACATTGACTGACGTTGCAGCGCCACGCCATCTTGGATGGGTCACCCTGCTCCTCAAGTCCATTTATTTCTACTGAGGAAGGCGCAGTCCAACTGTAATAATCATCTCTCACCGAAGTTTCACACTTAAAAGGTACGTGTTTCCATGTTGACATCATTTTTATTATGCTTCTTCACAAAGACTGACATGATATGGCATATTAATAAATGTATAAATTAAGAAATGAATTGATTGATCATTTGGACTTTGCTCTCACTCTCATACACTCGTAAACACCAGTAACATGTCTTCTTATGTTTGTTGTTGTGGGCTGAGTAGATTGAATTTGTTTTACCTATCTCAGGCGCACACGCACACACACACACACACACACACACACACACACACACACACACACACACACACACACACACACACACACACACACACACACACACACACACACACACACACACACACATTAATCTTTGAGTAACTTTTGTTTTACTCAGTTGTGTTGAATTAAAACCGTTAATATGAGGAAGGTTTTTTTTTTCTGATGGGCCAACCCAGTGTGGATCACTGCTGCTTTGTCCCTCCTACCTCCTTACCTATGGACTTTACCTTAAGCCCTGGATGACATCACGGGGTTAAGGAAAGGTGTTAGGAGGCTTCCTAAAGGAGTTAGGAGGCTTCCTAAAGGAGTTAGTAAAGGTGTTAGGAGGCTTCCTAAAGGAGTTAGTGAAGGTGTTAGGAGGCTTCCTAAAGGAGTTAGGAGGCTTCCTAAAGGAGTTAGGAGGCTTCCTAAAGGAGTTAGTGAAGGTGTTAGGAGGCTTCCTAAAGGAGTTAGGAGGCTTCCTAAAGGAGTTAGGAGGCTTCCTAAAGGAGTTAGGAGGCTTCCTAAAGGAGTTAGTAAAGGTGTTAGGAGGCTAAAGGTGTTAGGAGGCTTCCTAAAGGTGTTAGGAAAGGTGTTAGGAGGCTTCCTAAAGGAGTTAGTGAAGGTGTTAGGAGGCTTCCTAAAGGAGTTAGTAAAGGTGTTAGGAGGCTTCCTAAAGGTGTTAGGAGGCTTCCTAAAGGTGTTAGGAGGCTTCCTAAAGGAGTTAGTAAAGGTGTTAGGAGGCTTCCTAAAGGTGTTAGGAGGCTTCCTAAAGGAGTTAGTGAAAGGTGTTAGGAGGCTTCCTAAAGGAGTTAGGAGGCTTCCTAAAGGAGTTAGGAGGCTTCCTAAAGGAGTTAGTGAAGGTGTTAGGAGGCTTCCTAAAGGAGTTAGGAGGCTTCCTAAAGGAGTTAGGAGGCTTCCTAAAGGAGTTAGTAAAGGTGTTAGGAGGCTTCCTAAAGGTGTTAGGAGGCTTCCTAAAGGAGTTAGTGAAGGTGTTAGGAGGCTTCCTAAAGGAGTTAGTGAAGGTGTTAGGAGGCTTCCTAAAGGAGTTAGTGAAGGTGTTAGGAGGCTTCCTAAAGGAGTTAGTGAAGGTGTTAGGAGGCTTCCTAAAGGTGTTAGGAAAGGTGTTAGGAGGCTTCCTAAAGGAGTTAGTGAAGGTGTTAGGAGGCTTCCTAAAGGAGTTAGGAGGCTTCCTAAAGGTGTTAGGAGGCTTCCTAAAGGAGTTAGTAAAGGTGTTAGGAGGCTTCCTAAAGGTGTTAGGAAAGGTGTTAGGAGGCTTCCTAAAGGAGTTAGTGAAGGTGTTAGGAGGCTTCCTAAAGGAGTTAGGAGGCTTCCTAAAGGTGTTAGGAGGCTTCCTAAAGGAGTTAGTAAAGGTGTTAGGAGGCTTCCTAAAGGTGTTAGGAGGCTTCCTAAAGGTGTTAGGAGGCTTCCTAAAGGTGTTAGGAGGCTTCCTAAAGGAGTTAGTAAAGGTGTTAGGAGGCTTCCTAAAGGTGTTAGGAGGCTTCCTAAAGGTGTTAGGAGGCTTCCTAAAGGAGTTAGTAAAGGTGTTAGGAGGCTTCCTAAAGGTGTTAGGAGGCTTCCTAAAGGTGTTAGGAGGCTTCCTAAAGGTGTTAGGAGGCTTCCTAAAGGAGTTAGTGAAAGGTGTTAGGAGGCTTCCTAAAGGTGTTAGGAGGCTTCCTAAAGGAGTTAGGAGGCTTCCTAAAGGAGTTAGTAAAGGTGTTAGGAGGCTTCCTAAAGGTGTTAGGAGGCTTCCTAAAGGTGTTAGTAAAGGTGTTAGGAGGCTTCCTAAAGGTGTTAGGAGGCTTCCTAAAGGAGTTAGTGAAAGGTGTTAGGGTTTGAAAGGCTGAGGATGACATCACTTTCCCTTAGTGATGTCATAATAATGCGACAGCGGTGAAAGTTACTGAAGTCTGAACTACAAGTTTCTGAAAATGAACTACAAAAAGTTCCTCTGGGTTCTAGATGATTTCAAGTGGTTCTAGGCAGATTATTGCTTTGGTAACTTACATGATCTGCTCCTTTTTCAGTCATCCTGAGTTTCCCTGAACGCTCCGATGAGCGGGTTCCTTTAAGGTTCTAAATGAAGCATCAGTGGTTCCTAGGCTAAAGGAGGTTCTAAAGGAAGCATCAGTGGTTCCTAGGCTAAAGGAGGTTCTAAAGGAAGCATCAGTGGTTCCTAGGCTAAAGGAGGTTCTAAAGGAAGCATCAGTGGTTCCTAGGCTAAAGGAGGTTCTAAAGGAAGCATCAGTGGTTCCTAGGCTAAAGGAGGTTCTAAAGGGAGCATCAGTGGTTCCTAGGCTAAAGGAGGTTCTAAAGGAAGCATCAGTGGTTCCTAGGCTAAAGGAGGTTCTAAAGGAAGCACTGACCCTCCTTTCCTTTGCTGAGTGAGAATTCAGACGGTCCTCATCATGGCCGCCACACAAACACTTCCGTGGTGAAGGAGAAAGACAGAGAAGGAGACAGGAGGGACAATTCGGACGTTCCCCCATACTTGTCCACACTTGTATTCTGGTGTACCCATGAAACATCATCAGTGGGGGACCAAGTACTGACCCAATTCTTAGGCCGTTTCTCACCGAGTACGCATGGATGTGTTCTTGCTCCGCCCACTTTATGGAGGCGCATTGACACCAGACCAGTCTGGGCTTGGGAAGACAAATTACTCATCATGCATTTGGCAAGAGATGCAGAGGAGAAGCACAGTTCCGATCACGCCTCATGACGAGTACACACTGGCATTCTAAGAATAGGAAAACAGCCACTGCCTATGCTCCTCAGTCTGCAGCTCCAGAGTCAGCTCCAGAGTCAGCTCCAGAGTCAGCAGAGTCAGCAGAGTCCGCTCCAGAGTCAGCTCCAGAGTCAGCTCCAGAGTCAGCTCCAGAGTCAGCAGAGTCCGCTCCAGAGTCAGCTCCAGAGTCAGCTCCAGAGTCAGCTCCAGAGTCAGCAGAGTCAGCTCCAGAGTCAGCTCCAGAGTCAGCAGAGTCAGCTCCAGAGTCAGCTCCAGAGTCAGCAGAGTCCGCTCCAGAGTCAGCTCCAGAGTCAGCTCCAGAGTCAGCTCCAGAGTCAGCTCCAGAGTCAGCAGAGTCAGCTCCAGAGTCAGCTCCAGAGTCAGCTCCAGAGTCAGCAGAGTCAGCTCCAGAGTCAGCTCCAGAGTCAGCTCCAGAGTCAGCAGAGTCCGCTCCAGAGTCAGCTCCAGAGTCAGCTCCAGAGTCAGCAGAGTCAGCTCCAGAGTCAGCTCCAGAGTCAGCTCCAGAGTCAGCAGAGTCCGCTCCAGAGTCCGCTCCAGAGTCCGCTCCAGAGTCAGCTCCAGAGTCAGCTCCAGAGTCAGCAGAGTCAGCTCCAGAGTCAGCAGAGTCCGCTCCAGAGTCAGCTCCAGAGTCAGCTCCAGAGTCAGCTCCAGAGTCAGCAGAGTCAGCTCCAGAGTCAGCTCCAGAGTCAGCGCCAGAGTCAGCGCCAGAGTCAGCGCCAGAGTCAGCAGAGTCATGGTGTCTCCAGAGACACCATGACTCTGCTCATTACAGTCCCTCCCTGCATTCTGCAACCTTTTTCACACATCTTATAAATAAATCAATCCTTAGTACCTTTGAGCAGAGTGTCTCTGCCATGACGAAGCTCTCAAACCGACTGAAGACACTCACATAGGGACTGAAACACTGTTAAACCGAAGGTTGGACATTTATCTGGAACTGGTTCAAACTCCTGGATCAGACATCACTGTGACCACACTGTTTAGTTGTTTGTTGCTATGACGACGCTGTTTAGTTGTTTGTTGCTATGACGATACTGTTTAGTTGTTTGTTGCTATGACGACGCTGTTTAGTTGTTTGTTGCTATGACGATACTGTTTAGTTGTTTGTTGCTATGACGACGCTGTTTAGTTGTTTGTTGCTATGACGATACTGTTTAGTTGTTTGTTGCTATGACGACGCTGTTTAGTTGTTTGTTGCTATGACGATACTGTTTAGTTGTTTGTTGCTATGACGACACTGTTTAGTTGTTTGTTGCTATGACGACGCTGTTTAGTTGTTTGTTGCTATGACGACACTGTTTAGTTGTTTGTTGCTATGACGATACTGTTTAGTTGTTTGTTGCTATGACGATACTGTTTAGTTGTTTGTTGCTATGACGACGCTGTTTAGTTGTTTGTTGCTATGACAACACTGTTAAGTTGTATGTTGCTATGACGATACTGTTTAGTTGTTTGTTGCTATGACAACACTAATTAGTTGTTTGTTGCTATAAAGACACTATTGTTTGTTGCTATGATGATACTGTTTAGTTGTTTGTTGCTATGACAACACTGTTTAGTTGTTTGTTGCTATGACAACACTGTTTAGTTGTTTGTTGCTATGATGACCGTGTTGATCTGTTGCTATGACGACTGTGTCTGTGAGCAGCTTTATTCAGTGTTTCCTGACCACATTAGAGATAAACACTGAGGTGTGATTCCAGGTGTGAGCGTTGAAAATGAATCTATCACAATTCTATCAGGAAAAGTACACAATTGTAGAAAGAGTACCTTTGTCAGTGTAATCTGGATACTGTGTGTTTGGTACCCTGGTGTAGCATGACACACAAAGTGACTGCAGGCAGCAGCACAGCTGCTGAACTTTTATTGGAAGCAAAATGAAGATATTGAAACATCCAGAACCCCTTTGACTGGTGCACCTGACATCCAGCACAGTGATGTCACACATGAGACTCCGCCCACAGCTCACACCTTCACAGTTCACTTGAAAGCTGTACAAGCCGTTTGATTGGCTGATTCACTCTGACGTGTCTTCAACATTCACCCGAGTTTCATAAAGTTTAAATAAAGTGTTGAATTTGTCTGAAGACACCCCACTGAAGACACCCCCCCTGAAGACACCCCCCCTGAAGACACCCCACTGAAGACACCCCCTGAAGACACCCCACTGAAGACACCCCCCCTGAAGACACCCCCTGAAGACACCCCACTGAAGACACCCCCCCTGAAGACACCCCCCTGAAGACACCCCCCCTGAAGACACACCCCCTGAAGACACCCCCCCTGAAGACACACCCCCTGAAGACGACACCTCCACCAAAGCTACACAACACTAACTTCTTCAACCCAATATTCATTTCTGCAGTGCAATAACAGAGTGAACGTTAAAGTATTCACGATGGAGTGCTCAGCTGATAGTGCTCAGCTGATAGTGCTCAGCTGATGGTGCTCAGCTGATGGTGCTCAGCTGATAGTGCTCAGCTGATAGTGCTCAGCTGATAGTGCCCACCATGCTACTAGGTGAGTAAGCAGCTGATTGGTTCAGATTGTCACACGTTGATCCCTGATTCACCTGAAGACATGTTGGATCAGAAAGTTTCAAATAAACCATCAATATATCAGAAATACAATGGAATACTCAGAAATACCCCGAATACCCAGGAGTGCACATCAGTCAATACTTTTCTAATCGTCTAAAGCGCCTGAGTCACACTGATACTGGGAGTGAGATGATTTAAAGTGCTGAGAGCAGCGGAGGACCAAGATTCTCATTATCGGACTGATGAGTGAATGGACAAGAAAAACAACAAGTACAACAAATACACACAAAACACTACAGGGGAAAAGAAAACAGAGCATTACAGAGGGTGAGACAGGTCCTGGAGAGGGTGAGATAGGTCCAGGAGAGGGTGAGACAGGTCCTGGAGAGGGTGAGACAGGTCCTGGAGAGGGTGAGACAGGTCCAGGAGAGGGTGAGACAGATCCTGGAGAGGGTGAGACAGGTCCTGGAGAGGGTGAGACAGGTCCAGGAGAGGGTGAGACAGGTCCTGGAGAGGGTGAGACAGGTCCAGGAGAGGGTGAGACAGGTCCTGGAGAGGGTGAGATAGGTCCAGGAGAGGGTGAGACAGGTCCAGGAGAGGGTGAGACAGGTCCTGGAGAGGGTGAGATAGGTCCAGGAGAGGGTGAGACAGGTCCTGGAGAGGGTGAGACAGGTCCTGGAGAGGGTGAGACAGGTCCTGGAGAGGCCAATCGCTTCTCTGTGATTGGTCAGCTGGTTTACTGGGCCCCCCGCTGCTCAGCTCTGCTCTGTGATTGGTCAGCTGGTTTACTGGGCCCCCCGCTGCTCAGCTCTGCTCTGTGATTGGTCAGCCTCCTGATTGTCGGACGTGTTGGTGGTTGGAGGTTTTATTGCTCGTAGCTTTCAGTGTCACAGTGTTTGCCTCCAAGCATCTTTAAATATTTAAAACAAAAATAGTTTGATGAGGCTACAAGCGCTAACACGCTAATTGTTGCAACGATTGGAAGACTTTTTGACATGACCTTCATCCCTACCATCATCATCACCAGTTCCCAGCATGCCTTTCGCATCTCCTATTTCCCCGCTGACCTCTGACCCTGAGATTAATGTTGCTATGACAACCAACCCACAAACACAACATGCTGAGAACATAATGCTGGGTGTGTGTGTGTGTGTGTGTGTGTGTGTGTGTGTGTGTGTGTGTGTGTGTGTGTGTCAGTGCTCGTTGGGCATGTGCCTGATGGTGTGGAAGATCCAGTCCATTTTGGTGCTCCAGCCTCCATGATGAGCATCATTCATCTGTTTGGTGAAATACTCCAGCGCCTCCTGCTGGCTCTTCTCTGAAGTACAGAGTAAACAGACAGGTGAGCGATGGATGGGCAGCGAGATGTCAGAGATAGACAGGTGGGAGGGACAGGTGTCTCACCCAGGGCGAGGGTCTTCCTCAGGTAGGCGATGTCATCGAAGCTCTGCAGCTCCGGCATCCCGCAGCCCAGCAGGAGGGAGAAGAGGTTGATGAAGAGGCTGGCGTGCTGCCGGATGGCCAGGTAGGCTTTATAACACATCTCCTGGAACCTGCAGACAGACAGGCAGACAGGCAGGTAGGCTTTATAACACATCTCCTGGAACCTGCAGACAGACAGGCAGACAGACAGGCAGGTAGGCTTTATAACACATCTCCTGGAACCTGCAGACAGACAGGCAGACAGACAGGCAGGTAGGCTTTATAACACATCTCCTGGAACCTGCAGACAGACAGGCAGACAGACAGGCAGGTAGGCTTTATAACACATCTCCTGGAACCTGCAGACAGACAGGCAGACAGACAGGCAGGTAGGCTTTATAACACATCTCCTGGAACCTGCAGACAGACAGGCAGACAGTCAGACAGTCAGACAGACAGGCAGACAGACAGACAGGCAGGTAGGCTTTATAACACATCTCCTGGAACCTGCAGACAGACAGACAGACAGACAGACAGGCAGGTAGGCTTTATAACACATCTCCTGGAACCTGCAGACAGACAGGCAGACAGACAGACAGACAGGCAGGTAGGCTTTATAACACATCTCCTGGAACCTGCAGACAGACAGGCAGACAGTCAGACAGTCGGACAGACAGGCAGACAGACAGACAGGCAGACAGACAGACAGACAGACAGACAGACAGACAGACAGGCAGACAGGCAGACAGTCAGACAGGCAGACAGTCAGACAGTCAGACAGACAGACAGACAGACAGACAGACAGACAGACAGACAGGCAGACAGGCAGACCTGTCGAACTCCTTGGTCTTGGTGGACTCCTGGACTCCTTTGCTGATGACAATGAGGAAGTCCTGCGTGAGAACAAATGGAACTCGTTCCCTCTTGTAACCAAACTTCTTCTTTTTATGGTCCAAGAAGTGACCGAAGTCGATGTGGAACAGCTGAGGACGAAGAGGAGGAGGAGGAGTCAGAGGAGGAGGAGGAGTCAGAGGAGGAGGAGGAGGAGGAGGAGGAGTCAGAGGAGGAGGAGGAGGAGGAGGAGGAGGAGGAGGAGGAGGAGGAGGAGGAGGAGGAGGAGGAGGAGTCAGAGGAGGAGTCAGAGGAGGAGGAGGAGTCAGAGGAGGAGGAGGAGGAGGAGGAGTCAGAGGAGGAGGAGGAGGAGGAGGAGGAGTCAGTGGAGGAGGAGGAGGAGGAGTCAGAGGAGGAGGTGGAGGAGGAGGAGGAGGAGGAGGAGGAGGAGGAGGAGGAGTCAGAGGAGGAGGAGGAGTCAGAGGAGGAGTCAGAGGAGGAGGAGGAGTCAGAGGAGGAGGAGTCAGAGGAGGAGGAGGAGTCAGAGGAGGAGGAGGAGTCAGTGGAGGAGGAGGAGTCAGAGGAGGAGGTGGAGGAGGAGGAGTCAGAGGAGGAGGAGGAGGAGGAGGAGTCAGTGGAGGAGGAGGAGGAGGAGGAGGAGGTGGAGGAGGAGGAGTCAGTGGAGGAGGTGGAGGAGGAGTCAGAGGAGGAGGTGGAGGAGTCAGAGGAGGAGGAGGAGTCAGTGGAGGAGGAGGAGGAGGAGGAGTCAGAGGAGGAGGTGGAGGAGGAGGAGTCAGTGGAGGAGGTGGAGTCAGAGGAGGAGGAGGAGGTGGAGGAGGAGGAGTCAGAGGAGGAGGTGGAGTCAGAGGAGGAGGAGGAGTCAGAGGAGGAGGAGGAGTCAGTGGAGGAGGAGTCAGAGGAGGAGGAGTCAGTGGAGGAGGAGGAGGAGTCAGAGGAGGAGGTGGAGGAGTCAGAGGAGGAGGTGGAGGAGTCAGAGGAGGAGGAGTCAGTGGAGGAGGAGGAGGAGTCAGAGGAGGAGGAGTCAGTGGAGGAGGAGGAGTCAGTGGAGGAGGAGGAGGAGGTGGAGGAGTCAGTGGAGGAGGAGGAGTCAGTGGAGGAGGAGGAGGAGTCAGAGGAGGAGGTGGAGGAGGAGGAGGAGTCAGTGGATGTGGAGGAGGAGGAGGAGTCAGAGGAGGAGGTGGAGGAGGAGGAGTCAGTGGAGGAGGAGGAGGAGTCAGAGGAGGAGGTGGCGGAGGAGGAGTCAGTGGAGGAGGTGGAGGAGGAGGAGGAGGAGGAGTCAGAGGAGGAGGAGGAGGAGGAGGAGGAGGAGGAGGATTCAGAGGAGGAGGAGGATTCAGAGGATTCAGAGGAGGAGGAGGAGGAGTCAGAGGAGGAGGAGGAGTCAGAGGAGGAGGAGTCAGTGGAGGAGGAGGAGGAGGAGGAGGAGTCAGTGGAGGAGGAGGAGTCAGTGGAGGAGGAGTCAGTGGAGGAGGAGGAGGAGGAGTCAGAGGAGGAGGTGGAGGAGGAGGAGTCAGTGGAGGAGGAGGAGTCAGTGGAGGAGGAGGTGGAGGAGGAGGAGTCAGAGGAGGAGGAGGAGTCAGAGGAGGAGGAGGAGGAGTCAGTGGAGGAGGAGGAGTCAGTGGAGGAGGAGGAGTCAGAGGAGGAGGAGGAGGAGTCTCACCTGTCCATTCTCCTTCACCATGATGTTGGAGTTGTGTCGGTCTCCGATTCCCAGAATGAACGTGGCGACACAGTAACCTGCACACGACCGCGTGAACAGGTCGATGGCTCGGTCATACCTGAAAGACAGACAGGTCATACAGACAAACAGGGAGGCAGACAGACAGGCAGACAGACAGACAGACAGGCAGACAGACAGACAGGTCATACAGACAAACAGGGAGGCAGACAGACAGGCAGACAGACAGACAGACAGACAGACAGACAGGCAGACAGACAGGCAGACAGACAGACAGACAGGCAGACAGACAGGCAGACAGACAGACAAACAGGTGAACAGGGACTGACAGGTGAACAGGCACTCACGACTCGCCGCGGTTCTTGTCTTTGATCCAGTGGTGCAGAGTGTTGGAGTTGAACTGCAGCGCCCCCTTCAGGCCTCCTTTACACTGAATCTGCATGATGGTGAAACTGTTCTTCACCACCTCAATGAGCCCGACGCAGTCCCCGATGGACAGACAGCCATACGGCAGCATCCTGACACACACACACACACACACACACACACACACACACACACACACACACACACACACACACACACACACACACACACACACACACACACACACACACACACACACACACACACACACACACACACACACACACACACACACACACAGTCAGTCTCTCTCTCTCTCTCTCTCGCTCGCTCTCAAAAAAACACACACACACAATGGAATGTGTGGTTCTGACCGGAGGTCCAGTCCCTGGTTCTGCCAGATGTTCTCCATGATCTTGATGATCTGCAGCGTCAGCATGTCCTGACGTAGATCTGGAACGAACCGGAACACGATTTTAACTATCACATTAACTCCTACATTAACTACTACGTTAACTCCTATATTAACCACCACGTTAACTCCTATATTAACCACCACGTTAACCACCACGTTAACTACTATATTAACCACCACGTTAACTCCTATATTAACCACCACGTTAACTCCTATATTAACCACCACATTAACTACTACATTAACCACCACATTAACTCCTACATTAACCACCACATTAACTACTAAATTAACCACCAAGTTAACTCCTATATTAACCACCACATTAACTCCTACATTAACCACCACATTAACTCCTACATTAACCACCACATTAACTACGACATTAACCACCACATTAACTCCTACATTAACCACCACATTAAC
The DNA here is from genome assembly GCF_963383615.2 of Lipophrys pholis. NCBI lineage: Eukaryota > Metazoa > Chordata > Actinopteri > Blenniiformes > Blenniidae > Lipophrys > Lipophrys pholis. The sequence goes on along the minus strand of NW_028291825.1, from coordinate 35,996 downwards.
TACTAAATTAACCACCAAGTTAACTCCTATATTAACCACCACGTTAACTCCTATATTAACCACCACGTTAACTACTATATTAACCACCACGTTAACTCCTACATTAACTACTACATTAACCACCACGTTAACTCCTACATTAACCACCACATTTACTACTACTTTAACCACCACATTAACTACTACTTTAACCACCACGTTAACTCCTACATTAACCACCACATTAACTACTACTTTAACCACCACGTTAACTCCTATATTAACCACCACGTTAACCACCACGTTAACTACTATATTAACCACCACGTTAACTCCTACATTAACCACCACATTAACTACTACTTTAACCACCACGTTAACTCCTATATTAACCACCACGTTAACTCCTATATTAACCACCACGTTAACTACTATATTAACCACCACGTTAACCACCACATTAACTACTACATTAACTACTACGTTAACTCCTATATTAACCACCACGTTAACTCCTATATTAACCACCACGTTAACTCCTATATTAACCACCAAGTTAACTCCTATATTAACCACCACGTTAACTCCTATATTAACCACCAAGTTAACTCCTATATTAACCACCACGTTAACTCCTATATTAACCACCACGTTAACTACTATATTAACCACCAAGTTAACTACTACATTAACCACCACGTTAACTACTACATTAACCACCACGTTAACTACTACATTAACCACCACGTTAACTCCTACATTAACCACCACGTTAACTACTACATTAACCACCACGTTAACTACTACTTTAACCACCACGTTAACTCCTACATTAACCACCACATTAACTATTACATTAACCACCACGTTAACTACTACATTAACCACCACGTTAACTCCTACATTAACCACCACATTAACTATTACATTAACCACCACGTTAACTCCTACATTAACTACTACGTTAACTCCTACATTAACCACCACGTTAACTCCTACATTAACTACCACGTTAACTCCTACATTAACCACCACGTTAACTCCTACATTAACCACCACATTAACTACTACATTAACCACCACGTTAACTACTACATTAACCACCACGTTAACTCCTACATTAACCACCACATTTACTACTACTTTAACCACCACATTAACTACTACTTTAACCACCACGTTAACTCCTACATTAACCACCACATTAACTACTACTTTAACCACCACGTTAACTCCTATATTAACCACCACGTTAACCACCACGTTAACTACTATATTAACCACCACGTTAACTCCTACATTAACCACCACATTAACTACTACTTTAACCACCACGTTAACTCCTATATTAACCACCACGTTAACTCCTATATTAACCACCACGTTAACTACTATATTAACCACCACGTTAACCACCACATTAACTACTACATTAACTACTACGTTAACTCCTATATTAACCACCAAGTTAACTCCTATATTAACCACCACGTTAACTCCTATATTAACCACCAAGTTAACTCCTATATTAACCACCACGTTAACTCCTATATTAACCACCAAGTTAACTCCTATATTAACCACCACGTTAACTCCTATATTAACCACCACGTTAACTACTATATTAACCACCAAGTTAACTACTACATTAACCACCACGTTAACTACTACATTAACCACCACGTTAACTACTACATTAACCACCACGTTAACTCCTACATTAACCACCACGTTAACTACTACATTAACCACCACGTTAACTATTACATTAACCACCACGTTAACTACTACATTAACCACCACGTTAACTCCTACATTAACCACCACATTAACTATTACATTAACCACCACGTTAACTCCTACATTAACTACTACGTTAACTCCTACATTAACCACCACGTTAACTCCTACATTAACTACCACGTTAACTCCTACATTAACCACCACGTTAACTCCTACATTAACCACCACATTAACTACTACATTAACCACCACGTTAACTACTACATTAACCACCACGTTAACTCCTACATTAACTACCACGTTAACTACTACATTAACCACCACGTTAACTCCTACATTAACCACCACATTAACTACGACATTAACCACCACGTTAACTCCTACATTAACTACTACGTTAACTACTACATTAACCACCACGTTAACTCCTACATTAACCACCACATTAACTCCTACATTAACGACCACATTAACTCCTACATTAACCACCACATTAACTACTAAATTAACCACCACGTTAACTCCTACATTAACTACTACGTTAACTACTACATTAACCACCACGTTAACTCCTACATTAACCACCACATTAACTACTAAATTAACCACCACATTAACTTCTACATTAACTACTACATTAACCACCAGGTTAACTCCTCCTACATTAACTACTACATTAACCACCACGTTAACTCCTACATTAACTACTACGTTAACTACTACATTAACCACCACGTTAACTCCTACATTAACTACTACGTTAACTACTACATTAACCACTACGTTAACTCCTACATTAACCACCACATTAACTACTACATTAACCACCACGTTAACTCCTACATTATCCACCACGTTAACTACTAAATTAACCACCACGTTAACTCCTACATTAACCACCACGTTAACTCCTACATTAACCACCACGTTAACTACTACATTAACCACCACGTTAACTCCTACATTAACCACCACGTTAACTACTACATTAACCACCACATTAACTCCTACATTAACCACCACGTTAACTTCTACATTAACTACTACGTTAACTACTACATTAACCACCACGTTAACTACTACATTAACCACCACGTTAACTACTACATTAAACACCACGTTAACTCCTACATTAACCACCACATTAACTACTACATTAACCACTACGTTAACTCCTACATTAACCACCACATTAACTACTACATTAACCACCACGTTAACTCCTACATTAACTACTACGTTAACTACTACATTAACCACCACGTTAACTCCTACATTAACCACCACATTAACTACTACATTAACCACCACGTTAACTCCTACATTAACCACCACGTTAACTCCTACATTAACTACTACATTAACCACCACGTTAACTCCTACATTAACCACCACGTTAACTACTACATTAACCACCACGTTAACTCCTACATTAACTACTACATTAACCACCACGTTAACTCCTACATTAACCACCACGTTAACTACTAAATTAACCACCACGTTAACTCCTACATTAACTACTACATTAACCACCACGTTAACTCCTACATTAACCACCACGTTAACTACTACATTAACCACCACGTTAACTACTACAATAAACACCACGTTAACTACTACATTAACCACCACGTTAACTCCTACATTAACTACTACGTTAACTCCTACATTAACCACCACATTAACTACTAAATTAACCACCACGTTAACTCCTACATTAACTACTACGTTAACTCCTACATTAACCACCACATTAACTACTAAATTAACCACCACATTAACTCCTACATTAACCACTATGTTAACTCCTATATTAACCACCACGTTAACTACTACATTAACCACCACGTTAACTACTACATTAACCACCACATTAACTACTACATTAACCACCACGTTAACTCCTACATTAACCACCACGTTAACTCCTACATTAACTACTACATTAACCACCACATAACTACTAAATTAACCACCACGTTAACTCCTACATTAACCACCACGTTAACTACTACATTAACCACCACGTTAACGCCTACATTAACCACCACATTAACTCCTACATTAACCACCACGTTAACTTCTACATTAACTACTACGTTAACTACTACATTAACCACCACGTTAACTACTACATTAAACACCACGTTAACTCCTACATTAACCACCACATTAACTACTACATTAACCACCACGTTAACTCCTACATTAACCACCACATTAACTACTACATTAACCACCACGTTAACTCCTACATTAACTACCACGTTAACTCCTATATTAACCACCACGTTAACTACTACATTAACCACCACGTTAACTACTACATTAACCACCACGTTAACTCCTACATTAACTACTACGTTAACTCCTACATGAACCACCACATTAACTACTAAATTAACCACCACGTTAACTCCTACATTAACTACTATGTTAACTCCTACATTAACCACCAAATTAACTACTAAATTAACCACCACGTTAACTCCTACATTAACTACTACGTTAACTACTACATTAACCACCACATTAACTCCTACATTAACCACTATGTTAACTCCTATATTAACCACCACGTTAACTACTACATTAACCACCACGTTAACTACTACATTAACCACCACATTAACTACTACATTAACCACCACGTTAACTACTACATTAACCACCACGTTAACTACTACATTAACCACCACGTTAACTCCTACATTAACCACCACATTAACTACTACATTAACCACCACGTTAACTACTACATTAACCACCACATTAACTACTACATTAACCACCACGTTAGCTCCTACATTAACCACCACGTTAACTACTACATTAACCACCACGTTAACTCCTACATTAACCACCACATTAACTACTACATTAACCACTACGTTAACTCCTACATTAACCACCACGTTAACTACTACATTAACCACCACGTTAACTCCTACATTAACCACCACATTAACTACTACATTAACTACTACGTTAACTCCTATATTAACCACCACGTTAACTACTACATTAACCACCACGTTAACTACTACATTAACCACCACATTAACTACTACATTAACCACCACGTTAACTCCTACATTAACCACTACGTTAACTACTACATTAACCACCACGTTAACTACTACATTAACCACCACGTTAACTACTACATTAACCACCACGTTAACTCCTACATTAACCACCACATTAACTCCTACATTAACCACCACATTAACTACTACATTAACCACCACGTTAACTACTACATTAACCACCACTTTAACTCCTACATTAACCACCACGTTAACTCCTACATTAACCACCACATTAACTACTACATTAACCACCACGTTAACTACTACATTAACCACCACTTTAACTCCTACATTAACCACCACGTTAACTACTACATTAACCACCACGTTAACTCCTACATTAACCACCACGTTAACTCCTACATTAACTACTACGTTAACTACTACATTAACCACCACGTTAACTCCTACATTAACCACTACGTTAACTACTACATTAACCACCACGTTAACTACTACATTAACCACCACGTTAACTACTACATTAACCACCACGTTAACTCCTACATTAACTACTACGTTAACTACTACATTAACCACCACATTAACTACTACATTAACCACCACGTTAACTCCTACATTAACCACCACATTAACTCCTACATTAACCACCACATTAACTACTACATTAACCACCACGTTAACTCCTACATTAACCACCACATTAACTACTACATTAACCACCACGTTAACTCCTACATTAACCACCACGTTAACTACTACATTAACCACCACGTTAACTACTACATTAACCACCACGTTAACTCCTACATTAACTACTACGTTAACTCCTACATTAACCACCACGTTAACTACTACATTAACCACCACGTTAACTACTACATTAACCACCACGTTAACTCCTACATTAACTACTACGTTAACTCCTACATGAACCACCACATTAACTACTAAATTAACCACCACGTTAACTCCTACATTAACTACTATGTTAACTCCTACATTAACCACCAAATTAACTACTAAATTAACCACCACGTTAACTCCTACATTAACTACTACGTTAACTACTACATTAACCACCACATTAACTCCTACATTAACCACTATGTTAACTCCTATATTAACCACCACGTTAACTACTACATTAACCACCACGTTAACTACTACATTAACCACCACATTAACTACTACATTAACCACCACGTTAACTACTACATTAACCACCACGTTAACTACTACATTAACCACCACGTTAACTCCTACATTAACCACCACATTAACTACTACATTAACCACCACGTTAACTACTACATTAACCACCACATTAACTACTACATTAACCACCACGTTAGCTCCTACATTAACCACCACGTTAACTACTACATTAACCACCACGTTAACTCCTACATTAACCACCACATTAACTACTACATTAACCACTACGTTAACTCCTACATTAACCACCACGTTAACTACTACATTAACCACCACGTTAACTCCTACATTAACCACCACATTAACTACTACATTAACTACTACGTTAACTCCTATATTAACCACCACGTTAACTACTACATTAACCACCACGTTAACTACTACATTAACCACCACATTAACTACTACATTAACCACCACGTTAACTCCTACATTAACCACTACGTTAACTACTACATTAACCACCACGTTAACTACTACATTAACCACCACGTTAACTACTACATTAACCACCACGTTAACTCCTACATTAACCACCACATTAACTCCTACATTAACCACCACATTAACTACTACATTAACCACCACGTTAACTACTACATTAACCACCACTTTAACTCCTACATTAACCACCACGTTAACTCCTACATTAACCACCACATTAACTACTACATTAACCACCACGTTAACTACTACATTAACCACCACTTTAACTCCTACATTAACCACCACGTTAACTACTACATTAACCACCACGTTAACTCCTACATTAACCACCACGTTAACTCCTACATTAACTACTACGTTAACTACTACATTAACCACCACGTTAACTCCTACATTAACCACTACGTTAACTACTACATTAACCACCACGTTAACTACTACATTAACCACCACGTTAACTACTACATTAACCACCACGTTAACTCCTACATTAACTACTACGTTAACTACTACATTAACCACCACATTAACTACTACATTAACCACCACGTTAACTCCTACATTAACCACCACATTAACTCCTACATTAACCACCACATTAACTACTACATTAACCACCACGTTAACTCCTACATTAACCACCACATTAACTACTACATTAACCACCACGTTAACTCCTACATTAACCACCACGTTAACTACTACATTAACCACCACGTTAACTCCTACATTAACTACTACGTTAACTACTACATTAACCACCACGTTAACTCCTACATTAACTACTACGTTAACTCCTACATTAACCACCACGTTAACTACTACATTAACCACCACGTTAACGCCTACATTAACCACCACATTAACTCCTACATTAACCACCACGTTAACTTCTACATTAACCACCACGTTAACTACTACATTAACCACCACGTTAACGCCTACATTAACCACCACATTAACTCCTACATTAACCACCACGTTAACTTCTACATTAACTACTACGTTAACTACTACATTAACCACCACGTTAACTACTACATTAACCACCACGTTAACTACTACATTAAACACCACGTTAACTCCTACATTAACCACCACGTTAACTACTACATTAACCACTACGTTAACTCCTACATTAACCACCACATTAACTACTACATTAACCACCACGTTAACTCCTACATTAACTACTACGTTAACTACTACATTAACCACCACGTTAACTCCTACATTAACCACCACGTTAACTACTAAATTAACCACCACGTTAACTCCTACATTAACTACTACATTAACCACCACGTTAACTCCTACATTAACTACCACGTTAACTCCTATATTAACCACCACGTTAACTACTACATTAACCACCACGTTAACTACTACATTAACCACCACGTTAACTCCTACATTAACTACTACGTTAACTCCTACATTAACCACCACATTAACTACTAAATTAACCACCACGTTAACTCCTACATTAACTACTACGTTAACTCCTACATGAACCACCACATTAACTACTAAATTAACCACCACGTTAACTCCTACATTAACTACTACGTTAACTCCTACATTAACCACCACATTAACTACTAAATTAACCACCACGTTAACTCCTACATTAACTACTACGTTAACTCCTACATTAACCACCACATTAACTACTAAATTAACCACCACGTTAACTCCTACATTAACTACTACGTTAACTACTACATTAACCACCACATTAACTACTAAATTAACCACCACGTTAACTCCTACATTAACTACTACGTTAACTCCTACATTAACCACCACATTAACTACTAAATTAACCACCACGTTAACTCCTACATTAACTACTACGTTAACTACTACATTAACCACCACGTTAACTCCTACATTAACTACTACGTTAACTCCTACATTAACCACCACATTAACTACTAAATTAACCACCACGTTAACTCCTACATTAACTACTACGTTAACTACTACATTAACCACCACGTTAACTACTACATTAACCACCACGTTAACTACTACATTAACCACCACGTTAACTCCTACATTAACCACCACATTAACTACTACATTAACCACCACGTTAACTACTACATTAACCACCACGTTAACTACTACATTAACCACCACGTTAGCTCCTACATTAACCACCACGTTAACTACTACATTAACCACCACGTTAGCTCCTACATTAACCACCACGTTAACTACTACATTAACTACCACGTTAACTCCTATATTAACCACCACGTTAACTACTACATTAACCACCACGTTAACTCCTATATTAACCACCACGTTAACTACTACATTAACCACCACGTTAACTCCTACATTAACCACCACGTTAACTACTACATTAACTACTACGTTAACTCCTATATTAACCACCACGTTAACTACTACATTAACCACCACGTTAACTACTACATTAACCACCACGTTAACTCCTACATTAACTACCACGTTAACTACTACATTAACCACCACGTTAACTCCTACATTAACCACCACGTTAACTACTACATTAACCACCACGTTAACTCCTACATTAACCACCACATTAACTACTACATTAACCACCACGTTAACTCCTACATTAACCACCACATTAACTACTACATTAACCACCACGTTAACTACTACATTAACCACCACTTTAACTCCTACATTAACCACCACGTTAACTCCTACATTAACCACCACGTTAACTACTACATTAACCACCACGTGAACTACTACATTAAGTACCACGTTGTTATTTTTATTATTATTATTATTATTATTATTATTATTATTATTATTATTATTTTTAACCATGTTATTAAGCACCACGTTATTATTATTATTATTAGTAGTAGTAGTAGTAGTATTATTATTAGTATTAGTATTAACCATGTTATTTAGCACCACGTTATTATTATTATTATTATTATTATTATTAGTATTAGTATTAGTATTAACCATGTTATTAAGCACCACGTTATTATTATTAGTATTATTATTAGTATTATTATTTGTATTATTAGTATTAGTATTAGTATTAACCATGTTATTAAGCACCACATTATTATTATTATTACTATTATTATTATTATTATTAGTATTATTAGTATTAGTATTATTATTAACCATGTTATTAAGCACCACGTTATTATTATTATTATTAGTATTATTATTATTAGTAGTATTAACCATGTTATTAAGCACCACGTTATTATTATTAGTATTATTATTTGTATTATTAGTATTAGTATTAGTATTAGTATTAACCATGTTATTAAGCACCACGTTATTATTATTATTATTATTATTATTATTATTAGTATTAGTATTAGTATTAACCATGTTATTAAGCACCACGTTATTATTATTATTATTATTATTATTATTATTAGTATTAGTATTAACCATGTTATTAAGCACCACATTATTACTATTATTATTATTATTATTAGTATTAGTATTAACCATGTTATTAAGCACCACGTTATTATTATTATTATTATTATTAGTATTAGTATTAGTATTAACCATGTTATTAAGCACCACGTTATTATTATTATTATTATTATTAGTATTAGTATTAGTATTAACCATGTTATTAAGCACCACGTTATTATTATTATTATTATTATTATTATTATTATTAGTATTAGTATTAGTATTAACCATGTTATTAAGCACCACATTATTACTATTATTATTATTATTATTAGTATTAGTATTAACCATGTTATTAAGCACCACGTTATTATTATTATTATTATTATTAGTATTAGTATTATTATTAGTATTAGTATTAACCATGTTATTAAGCACCACATTAAGCGTGATGCTGTGACGTCTCCTGGCACAGCGGTGGAAGAACTTGATTTCACACTGGTAATCACAATCACCCACTCACACACACATTCACACACCAGTGCAGGACCTGGTCCGTCCACTGGGGCAGTGTGGGCTCAGTGCCTTGCTGAAGGGCACGTGGGCGTGTGTGTGATTCCTTTACCGTCTCCGTTCTTGAAAATGATCTCATTGTTGGTGAAGAGCAGCTCAGACATGATGTCGGGGTTTTCCCAGTTCAGCCACAGGGGGCGCTTCGCCGAGGACATGATCCTGCACTCCTCCAGCCTGCACACACACACACACACACACACACACACACACACACACACACACACACACACACACACACACACACACACACACACACACACACACACACACACACACACACACACCTGAGTCGTGATGTTACCCAAGTTGTGACAATACACGAGTTGTGACACTAGTCGAGTCGTGACACTAGTCGAGTCGTGACACTAGTTGAGTTGTGACACTACTCAAGTCGTGACACTAGTCGAGTCGTGACACTAGTCGAGTCGTGACACTAGTCGAGTCGTGACACTAGTCGAGTTGTGACACTACTCAAGTCGTGACACTAGTCGAGTCGTGACACTAGTCGAGTCGTGACACTACTCAAGTTGTGACAATACACGAGTTGTGACACTAGTCGAGTCGTGACACTAGTCGAGTCGTGACACTAGTTGAGTTGTGACACTACTAAAGTTGTGACACTAGTCGAGTCGTGACACTAGTCGAGTTGTGACACTACTCAAGTCGTGACACTAGTCGAGTCGTGACACTATTCAAGTCATGACACTACTCAAGTTGTGACAATATCCGAGTCGTGACACTAGTCGAGTCGTGACACTACTCGAGTCGTGACACTACTCGAGTCGTGACACGACTCGAGTAGTGACAATACTCGAGTCGTGACACTACTCGAGTCGTGACACTACTTGAGTCGTGACACTACTTGAGTCGTGACACTACTCGAGTCGTGACACTACTCGAGTCGTTACAATACTCGAGTTGTGACACTACTCGATTCATGACCCTACTCGAGTTGTGACACTACTCGATTCATGACCCTACTCGAGTCGTGACACTACTCGAGTCGTGACACTACTCGAGTCGTTACAATACTCGAGTTGTGACATCACTCGATTCATGACCCTACTCAAGTCGTGACACTACTCCAGTTGTGACACTACTCGAGTCGTGACACTACTCGAGTCGTTACAATACCCGAGTTATGACATCACTCAATTCATGACCCTACTCAAGTCGTGACACTACTCCAGTCGTGACACTACTCCAGTCGTGACACGACTCGAGTCGTTACAATACTCGAGTCGTGACAATACTCGAGTCGTGACACTACTCGAGTCGTTACAATACTCGAGTTGTGACATCACTCGATTCATGACCCTACTCAAGTCGTGACACTACTCCAGTTGTGACACTACTCGAGTCGTGACACGAATCGAGTCATGACAATACTCGAGTCGTGACACTACTCGAGTCGTGACACGACTCGAGTTGTGACAATACTCGAGTCGTGACACTACTCGAGTTGTGACAATACTCGAGTCGTGACACTACTCGAGTCGTGACACTACTCGAGTCGTGACACTAGTCGAGTCATGACACTAGTCGAGTCGTTACAATACTCGAGTCGTGACACTACTCGAGTCGTGACACGACTCGAGTTGTGACAATACTCGAGTCGTGACACTACTCGAGTCGTGACACTACTCGAGTCGTGACCCTACTCAAGTCGTGACACTACTCTAGTTGTGACACTACTCGAGTCGTGACGTTACTCGAGTCGTGACGTTTCTCGAGTCGTGACGCTACTCAAGTGACCCACGTAGGGATGTGTCGCCCAAGTCGTGACGCTACCTGAGGTTTCCCAGCTGGTGGACGGGGTTCAGAGGAGAGACGAATCCTTGCAAAGCCTCCATGTAATCTGGACGAGACATGTGTTCAACCAGGAACTTCATCTGGGTCTGAGAACCAATCACAGAACATCAAGACACCGTCGACCAATCACAGAGCATCAAGACACCGTCGACCAATCACAGAGCAGGGTTCTCTCACATTCACATACTTTCTGTGTTTCATCCTTCTTCTCCTGCTTTAACGTGTCGGTGAGATTCACTAGTTTATCCATCGCCTCCACCTGCACACACACACACACACACACACACACACACACACACACACACACACACACACACACACACACACAGAGACACACACACACACACACACACACACACACACACACACACACACACACACACACACACACACACACACACACACACACACACACACACACACACACACACACACACACACACACACACAAAGCTTGAGTCAGGTGGCAGCTTGCGAGCAGCACCAATCACAGAAGGGCCCTGGTTCACCTGGCGGTTCAGGTGTTTCAGGTACATCCCACACGCTCTGCAGAACGCCTCCAACAGCAGACCGAACCGGCGGGACACCGTCTTGTTGTGCATCTCCGACCTGTTGACACAGGACAGGTGAGTGTGTGTGTGTGTGTGTGTGTGTGTGTGTGTGTGTGTGTGTGTGTGTGTGTGTGTGTGTGTGTGTGTGTGTGTGTGTGTGTGTGTGTGTGTGTGTGTACTTCAGGTGCCAGAAGAAGAAGTGTCCTATCCTCTGATTGGTCAGAGCTTTCTTGATGAGGAAACGAGCCAATGGGTTGTCCAGGTACATCTCGTACTTCAACACCTGTAAACAAGGTGAACCTGTTGAACCAGAGCAGAACCAGAGCCAGTCTAGGTGAACCAGCTGAACCAGAACCAGAGCTCACCTGGACCAGCTGCAGCAGGTACTGGGACAGCTTGTCGTCCGTCAGACCCTGGACCAGGCAGCGCAGCGCGAACTCTCGGACCATCGGGTCTGGGAAGTTACAGTCCAGCAGCTCCAGGGCCGACTCGGGTTCCATCAGGGGCCAATCCTTCAACAAGCAGTACATCTGGACAGGACAGAACAGGGACACCTGGTCAGTGGAGGCCCCCCCAACCCCACCCACCCACTGGACTGCTCTGTACCTGCGACACTTCGTCTCTGGAGTTCCACTTCACTGAAAGAAGGAGCTTAGGAAGAGACTCTGGGATGTTCACGCAGTAATGTCTGCAAGGCCAGGGACCAGCAGGAACCAAAAGAGACCAGCAGGGACCGACAGGGACCAGCAGAGACCGATAGGGACCATAAGTGACCGACAGGAAGCAGCAGGGACCAGCAGGGACCAGAAGAGACCAGCAGAGAACGACAGGGACCAGCAGAGACCAGCAGGGACCAGCAAAGACCAACAGAGACCAACAGGGACCAGAAGCGACCAGCAGGGACCAGAAAAAGAAGAAGACAAAATCAGAGAAAATGGAGCCAGGTGTGGACAGTAACATCACATCTGTGTCTCCATATCAAGCTCCACCCCTTACCTGTGTGCTCACCATAAGCCCCACCTGGTATCTCTACATGAAGCTCCGCCCCTCACCTATATCTCTAAATGAAGTCCTGCCCCTCACTTGTGTCTCTATGTAAAGCTCCGCCCCTCACCCATGTCTCTGTTAAGCCCCGCCCCTCACCAGTGTATATACATTAAGACCCCCCCTCACCTGTGATTGCAAGTTAAGCCCCGCCCCTTACCTGTGTCTCCACAGGAAGTCCTTCTCCTGCTCTGACAGCTCGTACAGAGGATCTCTGGAGCAGAGGGAGCGAAGCTGCTCCACGTCTGCAGCTGAAACGCTGCTGTCACAGGCCAGACGGCTGCTCTGGGGGGGTGAAGGACGGGGGGGCGGAGGGTAAGGGAGGGGGTGGAGGGTAAGGGAGGGGGTGGAGGGTAAGGGAGGGGGCGGAGAGTAAGAGGTCAGGACGGAGGGGTGGAGGGTAAGAGAGGGGGTGGAGGGTAAGGGAGGGGGCGGAGAGTAAGAGGTCAGGACGGAGGGGGCGGAGGGTAAGAGAGGGGGTGGAGGGTAAGGGAGGGGGCGGAGAGTAAGAGGTCAGGACGGAGGGGGCGGAGGGTAAGGGAGGGGGCGGAGAGTAAGAGGTCATGACGGAGGGGGCGGAGGGTAAGAGAGGGGGTGGAGGGTAAGGGAGGGGGCGGAGAGTAAGAGGTCAGGACGGAGGGGTGGAGGGTAAGAGAGGGGGTGGAGGGTAAGGGAGGGGGCGGAGAGTAAGAGGTCAGGACGGAGGGGGCGGAGGGTAAGAGAGGGGGTGGAGGGTAAGGGAGGGGGCGGAGAGTAAGAGGTCAGGACGGAGGGGTGGAGGGTAAGAGGTCATGACGGAGGGGTGGAGGGTAAGGGAGGGGGTGGAGGGTAAGGGAGGGGGCGGAGAGTAAGAGAAGAGGTCAGGACGGAGGGGGCGGAGGGTAAGGGAGGGGGCGGAGAGTAAGAGAAGAGGTCAGGGCGGAGGGTAAGGGAGGGGGCGGAGAGTAAGAGAAGAGGTCAGGGCGGAGGGTAAGGGAGGGGGCGGAGAGTAAGAGAAGAGGTCATGACGGAGGGGGCGGAGGGTAAGAGAGGGGGTGGAGGGTAAGAGAGGGGGCGGAGGGTTAGAGAGGGGGTGGAAAGTAAGAGAGGGGGCGGAGAGTAAGAGGTCAGGACGGAGGGGTGGAGGGTAAGAGAGGGGGTGGAAAGTAAGGGAGGGGGCGGAGGGTAAGAGAGGGGGTGGAAAGTAAGGGAGGGGGCGGAGAGTAAGAGGTCAGGACGGAGGGGTGGAGGGTAAGAGAGGGGGTGGAAAGTAAGGGAGGGGGCGGAGGGTAAGAGAGGGGGTGGAAAGTAAGAGAGGGGGCGGAGAGTAAGAGGTCAGGACGGAGGGGTGGAGGGTAAGAGAGGGGGTGGAAAGTAAGGGAGGGGGCGGAGGGTAAGAGAGGGGGTGGAAAGTAAGGGAGGGGGCGGAGAGTAAGAGAAGAGGTCAGGGCGGAGGGTAAGGGAGGGGGCGGAGAGTAAGAGAAGAGGTCAGGACGGAGGGGGCGGAGGGTAAGAGGTCATGACGGAGGGGTGGAGGGTAAGAGAGGGGGCGGAGAGTAAGAGGTCAGGACGGAGGGGTGGAGGGTAAGAGGTCATGACGGAGGGGTGGAGGGTAAGAGAGGGGGCGGAGAGTAAGAGGTCATGACGGAGGGGGCGGAGGGTAAGAGAGGGGGCGGAGGGTTGTAGGATGGGGGAGGGGGAGGATGAACATGGGAACCATTAAGGTACCTCCATCGCATAGAGCGCTCCGTCCAATGTGCAGTCAGAGAGCATTTCGACTGCGCATGCACCAGAGCATGCACAGTTGGAATGCTCTCTGACTGCACATGCTCCGGAGCATGCGCAGTCAGAGAGCATGCTCCGGAGCATGCGCAGTCAGAGAGCATGCTCCGGAGCATGCGCAGTCAGAGAGCATGCTCCGGAGCATGCTCAGTGGACCATCACACAGGGTGAAGGAACATCTGGATGTCACGTGGACCAAAGCGGAGTGTCTGACTGGCCTTTACAGTTGTGAGACTTAATCAATATGTGGAGTAGTTTTATATATAACACAGTATACGTTACCAGGCCGGGGCAGTAGTTGTATATATATAAGAGAGTATCCATTACCAGGCCGGGGCAGTAGTTGTATATATATAAGAGAGTATCCATTACCAGGCCGGGGCAGTAGTTGTATATATATAAGAGAGTATCCATTACCAGGCCGGGGCAGTAGTTGTATATATATAAGAGAGTATCCATTACCAGGCCGGGGCAGTAGTTGTATATATAAGAGAGTATCCATTACCAGGCCGGGGCAGTAGTTGTATATATATAAGAGAGTATCCATTACCAGGCCGGGGCAGTAGTTGTGTATATAAGAGAGTATCCATTACCAGGCCGGGGCAGTAGTTGTATATATATAAGAGAGTATCCATTACCAGGCCGGGGCAGTAGTTGTGTATATATAAGAGAGTATCCATTACCAGGCCGGGGCAGTAGTTGTATATATAAGAGAGTATCCATTACCAGGCCGGGGCAGTAGTTGTATATATAAGAGAGTATCCATTACCAGGCCGGGGCAGTAGTTGTATATATAAGAGAGTATCCATTACCAGGCCGGGGCAGTAGTTGTATATATAAGAGAGTATCCATTACCAGGCCGGGGCAGTAGTTGTAGCCCAGCTCCCGGCTCAGGGTCCAGTTGTTGTGTTCTTCTATCTGCTGCTCATCTGGAAACACGACGGTCTGGTTGAACCAAGAGAACTCCAACTCCACACACGGAGTCTCCTGCAGACCAGAACACCATCAGTAGTGAGGAGTCAGTCAGTAAGTAGTGAGTCAGTAAGTAGTGAGTAGTCAGTCAGTCAGTAGTCAGTCAGTAAGTAGTCAGTTAGTCAGTAGTGAGTAGTGAGTAGTCAGTCAGTAAGTAGTGAGTAGTCAGTCAGTCAGTAGTCAGTCAGTAAGTAGTGAGTAGTCAGTCAGTCAGTAGTCAGTCAGTAAGTAGTGAGGAGTCAGTCAGTAAGTAGTGAGTCAGTAAGTAGTGAGTAGTCAGTCAGTCAGTAGTCAGTCAGTAAGTAGTGAGTAGTGAGTACTCAGTCAGTAGTCATCAGTCAATTAATCAGTCAGTAGTCAGTCAGTAAGTAGTCAGTCAGTCAGTAGTCAGTCAGTAAGTAGTGAATAGTGAGTAGTGAGTAGTGAGTAGTCAGTCAGTAGTCGTCAGTCAATTAGTCAGTAAGTAGTGAGTCAGTAAGTAGTGAGTCAGTCAGTCAGTAGTCAGTCAGTAAGTAGTGAGCAGTCAGTCAGTCAGTAGTCAGTCAGTAAGTAGTGAGCAGTCAGTAGTGAGTAGTCAGTCAGTAAGTAGTGAGTCAGTAAGTAGTGAGTAGTCAGTCAGTAGTCAGTCAGTAAGTAGTGAGTAGTCAGTCAGTCAGTAGTCAGTCAGTAAGTAGTGAGCAGTCAGTAGTGAGTAGTCAGTCAGTAGTCAGTCAGTAAGTAGTGAGTAGTCAGTAGTCAGTCAGTAAGTAGTGAGTCAGTAAGTAGTGAGTAGTCAGTCAGTAGTCAGTCAGTAAGTAGTGAGTAGTCAGTCAGTCAGTAGTCAGTCAGTAAGTAGTGAGTCAGTAAGTAGTGAGTAGTCAGTCAGTCATTAGTCAGTCAGTAAGTAGTGAGTAGTCAGTCAGTCAGTAGTCAGTCAGTAAGTAGTGAGTAGTGAGTAGTCAGTCAGTAGTCAGTCAGTAAGTAGTGAGCAGTCAGTCAGTAAGTAGTGAGTAGTCAGTCAGTAGTCGTCAGTCAATTAATCAGTCAGTAGTCAGTCAGTAAGTAGTGAGTAGTCAGTAGTCAGTCAGTAGTCGTCAGTCAATTAGTCAGCCAGTCAGTCAGTCAGTCAGTCAGTCAGTCAGTCACTCAGCAGGGACAGACAGTCAGTCAGTCAGTCAGTCAGTAAGTAGTGAGTAGTCAGTCAGTCAGTAGTCAGTAGTGAGTAGTGAGTAGTCAGTAGTCAGTCAGTAGTCGTCAGTCAATTAGTCAGCCAGTCAGTCAGTCAGTCAGTCACTCAGCAGGGACAGACAGTCAGTCAGTCAGTCAGTAAGTAGTGAGTAGTCAGTCAGTCAGTAGTCAGTAGTGAGTAGTGAGTAGTCAGTAGTCAGTCAGTAGTCGTCAGTCAATTAGTCAGCCAGTCAGTCAGTCAGTCAGTCAGCAGGGACAGACAGTCAGTCAGTCAGTCAGTCAGTAAGTAGTGAGTAGTCAGTCAGTAAGTAGTGAGTAGTCAGTCAGTAAGTAGTGAGCAGTCAGTCAGTAGTCAGTCAGTAAGTAGTGAGTAGTCAGTAGTCAGTCAGTAGTCGTCAGTCAATTAGTCAGCCAGTCAGTCAGTCAGTCAGTCACTCAGCAGGGACAGACAGTCAGTCAGTCAGTCAGTCAGTAAGTAGTGAGTAGTCAGTCAGTCAGTAGTGAGTAGTCAGTCAGTCAGTAGTCAGTAAGTAGTGAGTAGTCAGTCAGTCAGTAGTCAGTAGTGAGTAGTCAGTAGTCAGTCAGTAGTCGTCAGTCAATTAGTCAGCCAGTCAGTCAGTCAGTCAGTCACTCAGCAGGGACAGACAGTCAGACCTTGTTGGGATTCGAACCAGCGACTCCGATGGGGTTGAGCAGGTCTTCCAGGCCGTGAGGAACTGGCCACAGACTCAATGCCACTTTCCCTGAGACCAGAACGTCCTGGTAGTCAAACAG
>NW_028291825.1:0-7500 GCF_963383615.2 Lipophrys pholis | reverse complement strand
AAGTCCTGCACCTCCGGGTCCTTCATCATCTCGAACTCACAAACCGGCATCCCGATGGCGAAGCCTGCGTCCAGCAAGACACACCATGTTTTCATCACGTTGGAGGGCAGGGGCTCAATCTTATCACTCTCCTGGTTCAGGAGGGTCGGTCTTATGGATCAGGAGGGTCGGTCTTATGGATCAGGAGGGTCGGTCTAACCGATCAGGAGGGTCGGTCTTATGGATCAGGAGGGTCGGTCTAACCGATCAGGAGGGTCAGTCTAACCGATCAGGAGGGTCGGTCTTATGGATCAGGAGGGTCGGTCTAACCGATCAGGAGGGTCAGTCTAACCGATCAGGAGGGTTGGTCTAACCGATCAGGAGGGTCGGTCTAACCAATCAGGAGGGTCGGTCTAACCGATCAGGAGGGTTGGTCTTACGGATCAGGAGGGTCGGTCTAACCGATCAGGAGGGTCGGTCTAACCGATCAGGAGGGTCGGTCTTATGGATCAGGAGGGTCGGTCTAACCGATCAGGAGGGTTGGTCTAACCGATCAGGAGGGTCGGTCTTATGGATCAGGAGGGTCGGTCTAACCGATCAGGAGGGTCGGTCTAACCAATCAGGAGGGTCAGTCTAACCGATCAGGAGGGTTGGTCTTACGGATCAGGAGGGTCGGTCTAACCGATCAGGAGGGTCGGTCTAACCGATCAGGAGGGTCGGTCTTATGGATCAGGAGGGTCGATCTAACCGATCAGGAGGGTCGGTCTTATGGATCAGGAGGGTCAGTCTAACCGATCAGGAGGGTCGGTCTTATGGATCAGGAGGGTCGATCTAACCGATCAGGAGGGTTGGTCTTACGGATCAGGAGGGTTGGTCTTACGGATCAGGAGGGTCGGTCTAACCGATCAGGAGGGTCGATCTAACCGATCAGGAGGGTTGGTCTAACCGATCAGGAGGGTCGGTCTAACCAATCAGGAGGGTCGGTCTAACCAATCAGGAGGGTTGGTCTTACGGATCAGGAGGGTTGGTCTAACCGATCAGGAGGGGTTGTCTTACTGTTCTACTGGTTCAGAAGGGTCTGTCTTACCGATAAGTATGGCCGGTCTTACCAATCTCCCGGTTCAGGATCTTCTCTTCGCGGTTGCCCAGCGGCTCGATGACCTTGAGGATCGGGTGGAACAGTCGAAGGTCACACAGCCGCCGTGTCTCGTCGTAAAACTCCTCCCTCTCGGCCTCCTGGGTCACACCCACAAAGATGTAACACGACTCCTCCTGGCCAATCACACGGCAGAGATGACCTCCAGGTTTAAAAGTCTGAAGGGGCGGGGCCTGATGGGGATGAGTCTGATGGGCGGAGCATGACGGGGAGGAGTCTGATGGGGAGAAGCCTGATGGGGAGGAGCCTGATGGGCGGAGCATGACGGGGAGGAGTCTGATGGGGCGGGGTCTAAGTCTGATAGGGAGAAGCCTGATGGGGAGGAGCCTGATGGGCGGAGCCTGATGGGGAGGAGCCTGATGGGGCGGGGTCTAAGTCTGATAGGGAGAAGCCTGATGGGGAGGAGCCTGATGGGCGGAGCATGATGGGGAGGAGCCTGATGAGTGGAGCATGATGGGGAGGAGTCTGATGGGGCGGGGTCTAAGTCTGATAGGGAGAAGCCTGATGGGGAGGAGCCTGATGGGCGGAGCATGATGGGGAGGAGCCTGATGGGCGGAGCATGATGGGGAGGAGCCTGATGAGTGGAGCATGATGGGGAGGAGCCTGATGGGCGGAGCATGATGGGGAGGAGCCTGATGAGTGGAGCATGATGGGGAGGAGTCTGATGGGGAGGATTCTCATGGGGCGGGGCCTGATGGGGAGGAGCCTGATGGGCGGAGCCTGATGAGATGTACCTGCAACAGGTGGTACAGTGGAAACTTCCTGGCCTCACTGAAGAGCTGCTGTTTGATGCTGATGAGAGGAGTTTCTCTGAGACACTCCAGACTGACCATCATCCCTGAAACACACACACACACACACACACACACACACACACACACACACACACACACACACACACACACACACACACACACACACACACACACACACACACACACACACACACACACACACACACACACACACACACACACACACACACAGTTGTCCTTGATAATAGCTGTCGGTAAAAACCAGGGTGAACCTCACTGAGTGAAGCTGCTGCAGCCAAACTCTGAAGCTGAGTGCTGGTCTAGTGACCTGGTCTAGTGACCTGGTCTAGTGACCTGGTCTAGTGACCTGGTCTAGTGACCTGATCTAGTGACCTGGTCTAGTGACCTGGTCTAGTGACCTGATCTAGTGACCTGATCTAGTGACCTGATCTAGTGACCTGATCTTGTCATGCCCTCCACTTCTCAACCCTAACTTGGTCCGTTGGCACCATCTGGTGGCCTCCTGTCTCATGGGCATGACCTCACCTCCAATAAACTCAACCTCTTCCAGCTGCGGGGGGGGGGGGTGGCCTCACCACCTGCACCTCCTATATAAACACGGCATGACCACGAACCGACGCCAACCCGTAAAGTACTTCAGCCTGGTCTTATGCGTAACTGGATTCCTGTCTGCCTCCTGCCTGGAACTACGACCCCCTCTAACCTCCCCACTCCTGTGCCAGACTCCTCCGCCCGTCCTCTTGGGCTGCGATCGTTTGTACTTTGTTTTCTAGTAGTTTTTCCGTCAGGAGTTTCCCGATCGTTTTCTGTTTTCTTCTTAGTTTTAGTTTTTGCCTTAGTAGGTTTATTGTTCCCGCCCTTTTAGTTTAAATAAATCCGTAATTCAAATTCTGTGTCTCCTGTTTTGCTGTCTGCACTCTAGCCTCAGTTCCGTCTCATGCCAGATCTAGTGACCAGATCTAGTGACCAGATCTAGTGACCAGATCTAGTGACCAGATCTAGTGACCTGATCTAGTGACCAGATCTAGTGACCTGATCTAGTGACCTGATCTAGTGACCAGATCTAGTGACCTGATCTAGTGACCAGATCTAGTGACCTGATCTAGTGACCAGATCTAGTGACCAGATCTAGTGACCAGATCTAGTGACCTGATCTAGTGACCTGATCTAGTGACCAGATCTAGTGACCAGATCTAGTGACCTGATCTAGTGACCAGATCTAGTGACCTGATCTAGTGACCAGATCTAGTGACCAGATCTAGTGACTTGATTCTGCTCCGCCCACTTTCAATTCTGTCTTCTTTCGTGTTTCGTGTTTCGTGTGTGTGTGTGTGTGTGTGTGTGTGTGTGTGTGTGTGTGTGTGTGTGTGTGTGTGTGTGTGTGTGTGTGTGTGTGTGTGTGTGTGTGTGTGTGGATCACCATTGGGTAGGCAGCAGTCCACCAGAATCCGGGGGGGCATCAGGTGCAGACCCCACAGTTCCCCTGACGACGGTCTGGGTGCCATGACGACAGGGATGATTGGCAGCTTCTTCAATTCACTGCTGGACCGTCTGGATGCTACGAGAAATCACTGGTTCATTACTCACTGGTTCATTACTCACTGGTTCATTACTCACTGGTTCATTACTCACTGGTTCATTACTCACTGGTTCATTACTCACTGGTTCATTACTCACTGGTTCATTACTCACTGGTTCATCACTCACTGGTTCATTACTCACTGGTTCATTACTCACTGGTTCATTACTCACTGGTTCATTACTCACTGGTTCATTACTCACTGGTTCATTACTCACTGGTTCATCACTCACTGGTTCATTACTCACTGGTTCATTACTCACTGGTTCATCACTCACTGGTTCATTACTCACTGGTTCATTACTCACTGGTTCATTACTCACTGGTGCATTACTCACTGGTTCATCACTCACTGGTTCATTACTCACTGGTTCATTACTCACTGGTTCATTACTCACTGGTTCATTACTCACTGGTTCATTACTCACTGGTTCATCACTCACTGGTTCATCACTCACTGGTTCATTACTCACTGGTTCATTACTCACTGGTTCATCACTCACTGGTTCATTACTCACTGGTTCATTACTCACTGGTTCATTACTCACTGGTTCATTACTCACTGGTTCATTACTCACTGGTTCATCACTCACTGGTTCATCACTCACTGGTTCATCAGAGGGTCTGGACCTGACTCCAGGACACCCAGGGAGTGTGGCTCATAAAGACCCAGTTTCTGTCCTCCCTGACCTCTGACCTCAGTCTGCACTCCAAACTGTTTGTTTGTTTGTTTGTTTGTTCAGTCAGAGAATATCTTCCCTCCTACGTTTAATTTGTTGTTGCTTACATTTTGGTTGGTCGTCAAGTTGAATGTCAGTCATTCATGTGATTCACAAGGCGTCTCTCTGAGCCCCACCAACACCACCCCACCAACACCACCCCACCAACACCACCACACCAACACCTCCACACCAACACCACCCCACCAACACCACCCCACCAACACCACCCCACCAACACCACCACACCAACACCACCACACCAACACCACCACACCAACACCTCCACACCAACACCACCCCACCAACACCACCCCACCAACACCACCACACCAACACCTCCACACCAACACCGCCCCACCAACACCGCCCCACCAACACCACCCCACCAACACCACCCCACCAACACCACCCCACCAACACCACCACACCAACACCTCCACACCAACACCGCCCCACCAACACCACCCCACCAACACCACCACACCAACACCTCCACACCAACACCGCCCCACCAACACCGCCCCACCAACACCACCCCACCAACACCACCCCACCAACACCACCCCACCAACACCGCCCCACCAACACCTCCACACCAACACCGCCCCACCAACACCGCCCCACCAACACCACCACACCAACACCACCACACCAACACCTCCACACCAACACCGTCCACACCAACACCGCCCCACCAACACCACCACACCAACACCACCCCACCAACACCACCCCACCAACACCACCCCACCAACACCACCCCACCAACACCACCCCACCAACACCACCACACCAACACCACCCCACCAACACCACCCCACCAACACCGCCCCACCAACACCACCCCACCAACACCACCCCACCAACACCACCCCACAGACACCACCCCACCAACACCACCCCACCAACACCGCCCCACCAACACCGCCCCACCAACACCACCCCACAGACACCACCACACCAACACCGCCCCACCAACACCACCCCACCAACACCACCCCACCAACACCGCCCCACCAACACCGCCCCACCAACACCACCACACCAACACCGCCCCACCAACACCGCCCCACCAACACCACCCCACCAACACCACCACACCAACACCGCCCCACCAACACCACCCCACCAACACCGCCCCACCAACACCGCCACACCAACACCGCCCCACCAACACCACCACACCAACACCGCCCCACCAACACCACCACACCAACACCACCACACCAACACCTCCACACCAACACCGCCCCACCAACACCACCACACCAACACCACCACACCAACACCGCCCCACCAACACCACCCCACCAACACCACCACACCAACACCGCCCCACCAACACCGCCCCACCAACACCGCCAACACCGCACCGCCCCGCCAACACCGCCCCACCAACACCACCCCACCAACACCACCCCACCAACACCACCACACCAACACCGCCCCACCAACACCACCACACCAACACCGCCCCACCAACACCGCCCCACCAACACCGCCAACACCGCACCGCCCCGCCGGCACCCGCCCCGCCGGCACCGCCCCGCCAACACCGCCCCGCCAACACCGCCCCGCCAACACCGCCCCACCCAACAACAAAGACTCTAAGTACTGGATTTGTTTCTACTGCTGGACCAGAGAAGACCAGTCTACTTCTGTGTTGATAGTAAATAAACTACCAGGGAACCGGTTCCACCTCCTGGTCTGCTTCTGGGTTCTGTCATCATACCGGCCTCCACCCAGAACCCGTCACTCTTCACATGATGTCTATTGTTTGTTCTGCTGGAGCAAACAAAGGAAGTAGGACACACACTACACACACACACACACACACACACACACACACACACACACACACACACACACACACACACACACACACACACACACACACACACACACAGAGTTGTGAGGAAGTTGACCTGCTGGTGTTTCTTCCTGTTGAGCCGCAGATTTAAAGGAAACTTTTCATTTCCTTCAGTTTCACCAGAGAGACGGAAACAGTTTGACGTTTAACTAAAGACAGAGAAGCCCTAACCACCGCTCTAACCACCGCTCTAACCACCACTCTAACCACCGCTCTAACCACCGCTCTAACCACCACTCTAACCACCACTCTAACCACCGCTCTAACCACCGCTCTAACCACCGCACTAACCACCACTCTAACCACCGCTCTAACCACCGCACTAACCACCACTCTAACCACCGCTCTAACCACCGCACTAACCACCACTCTAACCACCGCTCTAACCACCGCACTAACCACCGCACGTCATGAAATTTCATGTGACGTTTTGCTTTAGTTTTTGTGTGACCACCACCAGCCTCCCTGAAGGTCAAAGGTCACACGGTATTGCTGATGCTTGACCAGGCAGGGCCCCCCCCCCCCCCCACTCAGGCCCCCAAGACCCTAACCCCCAGAGAGCCAGAGGAACCCCACGATCCCAGGGGCCCAACCAGGAGCACCCCCCCCCCCCCCCCCCCCCACTCAGGCCCCCAAGACCCTAACCCCCAGAGAGCCAGAGGAACCCCACGATCCCAGCCCCCCCCCCCCCCCCCCCCCCCCCCCCCCACTCAGGCCCCCAAGACCCTAACCCCCAGAGAGCCAGAGGAACCCCACGATCCCAGGGGCCCAACCAGGAGCACCCCCCCCCCCCCCCCCACTCAGGCCCCCAAGACCCTAACCCCCAGAGAGCCAGAGGAACCCCACGATCCCAGGGGCCCAACCAGGAGCACCCCCCCCCCCCCCCCCACTCAGGCCCCCAAGACCCTAACCCCCAGAGAGCCAGAGGAACCCCACGATCCCAGGGGCCCAACCAGGAGCACCCCCCCCCCCCCCCACTCAGGCCCCCAAGACCCTAACCCCCAGATGATAATCACACTTTCTGCAAAGTTTTACTGAGTTTTGATTTTCATCCCTCCCTCCTGCTCCGACTCTTCCTCCTACCTGCTGTTCCTCCTCCTCCTCCTCCTCTTCTTCCTCCTGCTATTCATCTTCCTCATCCTGCTTCTCCTCATCCTCCTCCTCCCATCTCGTCCTCTTCCTGTCTCCTCCTCTGCTCACTCTGAGCCATGGTTGCCATGACAACAGGAGTAGGAGCATCAGACTGACTTTCTTTGTTCGGTGTGAGTCTCACCTCAGCTGGTGTCCGTTTGTCTCCGTCCATCCGTCTGTCTCTCCCTCCGTCTGTCTGTCTCTATGTCTGTCCAGCAGAGTGTCTCCAGTCTCTCCGCCTCCGTCCGCTGCTCTTTGTTCACGTATCTCCAACACAAAGCGAACGG
>NW_028291826.1:0-58000 GCF_963383615.2 Lipophrys pholis | reverse complement strand
TATTATTACTTTTATATTTTACTATTAATTTTGTAATATTTAAAATAAACATTTTAAATTAATAATCAATCATCTTTGCTGTCCTTAAGGTGGAGTTCTCATAATTTATTTTCTACTTTTGAATCCCATTTTATATTCTTTTACTTGTTGATATGGTAATTTATCATAAGGTTAATTTGGTTTATTATCTTATTTCTGCTATTCTTTTTTTTATTATTCATTTTTTTATTATTAATTATTTTTTTATTTGTCTTTCTACCTCTACCTCTACCTCTATTTCTACCTCTACCTCTACCTCTCTTTTTATTTATGCTTATCATTTTATTATTGATATTTCTTTTCATCCTTTCTATAAAGAACCTCTACATTTTAATTAAAATTAGGTAATTATTAATGTCTTGAGAAATTAGGTGATTGAATTCTTTCAACAAATTAATTATCTCTGTGTTTTTGTTATGAATTATATGGATGTAATTAATTACTTTTATTAGTTTTTATAATAAAAGAAGATCTTCTATCAAATTCTTCAATAGTTTTTTAAGCTTAATACTTTTTATTAATAGAAGCTTAAACAAGAATTTTAATTCTTATTTTTTAATTTTTACTTTAATAATAATATTTTTTAAGTAATTATTCACCTTTTAATCCTGAATCCTCCTCATCAACATCCATCATTTAATATTAATATTATCCAATTTAATCTATATCATCAGTTTAATTATTATCAACTATTTAAATATCTCCACCTTAATGTAATAATCTTTATAATACTATCATTATTTGTTTCACTTTCCAAGGAGATTTACTTTACTTTATAGTATTCATAAATTCATCCATACCTAATGCCTTTGCCTTTTATCTAAATATTTTTAATGAAAAAAGACTATAAAGAGCACCATTTACACAATGTCCCATATTTTAATTTTCTGTCTATAATAAATCATTAAATGTTTTAATCATCTATTCACAAAGTGGTATACACATTGCTAATCCTTAAGCACAAAAACTAAGATTTAATATAAGATTAATTATTTGTATTACCGTATATTATGTTGCCTAATCATGCATTGTTTATTTATATTTAATTAATCTCTTAAAGAAGAATTAAATAACTCCTCTTTGAGACATAACAGTTTGAGGAATCTTTCTTATAGATAAATTTATCATTAGTGAAAAAACTAATATTTTTTAAGGCTACGAAATAGATCCTTTATACATATCTATTAATTTATTTATTAATGATCCATTTAATGACATATATTATCGACATTTAAAATCTTAACCCATTATCTACATTAATTTTAAAGCATATCTTCTTATATCAGGATTTGATTATAATAAAAATGACATTAGAGCAGGTTCATTTATTCCTATTATATCATTTTAACAAAGGACTATTGCCATTTCTCTTTTAGACATTATATTCCTCGCCTTAATGAATTTATTTCTTAATGATTATAATATCTCACAAGTATATTCTACATTTGAATTAATAAGATCATATTTAAGCCTTTTAAAATCAATTAATTAATTCTGAATATATGATATATTCAATTCACTTCTTGAAAGATCATTTGATTGCCTTTCAAATAATGATGGTTATTTATTACCTGCTGTTAATTATTATATTGAAAGACTTATAAAATGTTTATATTTATTTAATTTCTTATATAATTTGTCAAGTTCATTAGATGGAGGTCTTTGTCTTAATTATTATAAATAACGTTGAATATCAATTGATATTTGAACTGAGTCTTTAAGCATATAAAACCATTTTTGTTGACTTTATAATATACTATTTTTAGACAATTATGTCATATTTTTATACTTTTACATTATATTTACATTTTTCTTTTAATATTCCTTCAATACTTATAATAAATACCCATGTTATTATTTTATTTTTTAATATTATTAATTATTTCCTTTTGATAATTATTTATTCAAAAATTGATGATAAATATCATTAATTAATGGACCACTCTCATAATTATAAAGACAATGAAGATAAGTATCAAGTTTTTATCTAAGTGACACTATAAACTATTTATCAAATAAATGTTTATATGATGGATGCTATTGTGGTTTATCCACTGTATGCAATGCGTAATAATTAATAAATTAAGCACTACTTGATAAAGAATGTCCTTTATTTGCAATATATTTTTTGAAATAAGCAAGATTTGCCTTATCCAACTGAGACATTACTTTTCCTTTGACTGTATAAGGGTTATTATGAAAAGTAAGGAAATATAATTGTAAATAAAATTACAATCTATTTGTATCTTTATCCAACATCCTTATATTTAATGGAATATATTGATTAAATAGTTTAAAAAATTGTTATCGCTGACCTTTATCGAAAGAATTTAAAATCTGACCAATGTAATCTTTTGGTTTTATTTATTTATTTAATAATGTTTAATTTTCGAATATTTATATTGTCTTTATCAGATTATTTTTTAATAAGTATTCATGGAATAGATTGTTTATGGCTTATAAGTTATATTCATTAACTAATTTGCGTTAGTTTTTCTTGGATTATAATGGTTTATACATCAGTTATTATTATTATATTATTAAATTATTAATAATAATCATGTGTGTCCTCCTACTTTCAATGGAAGGACAATTCATTTGTACGGTTACCTTCAAATTATTTTATTTCCTCAAATTATTATTTAAAAATAAAAGAAGAACAATTAAACAAATATTTATGGTTCATTGTTGATTTTTTTTTATGTATTTTTTGTTTTTAATGTTTAACTTTAATGCTTTATAGGTATTAATTTACTAAAGAGTTTTAATATTTTTCATTTTTTTATTATTTTTGGATTAATGAGATAAGTTGTTATGTTTTTTTAATGTCATTTCTTAGAAAATATTAGAAAATGACGTAACAAAAGCTTAATAAATTAAGGAAATGTTGAAACTGATAATTATTATAACTATTAATTACTGATAATAATAAATATAATTTAATTAATTTATTACTGAACAAAATTAAAAACTATAAATTATGTTAAAATCAACAATGAATCATAAATATTTTTTTAATTCTTCTTCTTTTATTTTTAAATAATAAAATAAAATAAATATATTATTCAATTTTATGCTTTTGTTATAAATATTATTAATGTTCTAAAATAAATTAAATAAATTAATTAATCAAATTAAATTTATCAAATCAAATTGTTATGATTTTCCTAAGTCTATTTTTATTTATTGATTTTTTAAACTTTTCTATAAATGAAATATATTTATCTAACAAAGATTTATTCAACATTTTCTTTATTTTTCCTATTTTTTAATCCAATTGGAATAAAAATAATTAAAATAAATCTTTAAATCAAAAATTGTAAAAGGATTTTAGATTTCAATAATCTTAGCTTATTTATTAGATTTTTAAACCCATCTGACTAAAAAGAATATTTTATATTAATAGATTGATAAAACTATTAAAATTATTCACGCTTATATTTACTCCCTAAGCAAACAATTTATCTTGAAGTAAATTTAACTCAAGCTGATAAATTTAAATAATTCAATTGTCATAAAATTTTTCTTCTTTTTGTTGGTATCTATTTATTTATCCCTATTTTTACCCCCCTTTCTTACTCTTCTTATGATATTTTACTTATTTGACCATTTATTATATGATTATAGAATTATAATAAAATAACAATAATAATAATAATAATCGAATAGTATATATGAGAATTATAATATAATATAAATTCTCTATATATTATATATATTATTAATATAAAATAAATCATTAATCATTAGAAACTATTATTTTTTATATCTAATATAGAACTAGCAACATTTTTTTAATTAATACTACTAATATCCATAATTTTCTCTTCTTTATTAAAATCCTTTAATATATTGATTTTATTAGGAAAGGTATTAACTGAGAAAATGATATAACTCACATTTGGTATGATTATTAAAATCATAATGATTAAAAAGATTATAGAAGCAGATATAACTCCTATAAGTACTAATATATAACCAATGTATAATTGTCCATATTATTCTAAATTCGCCACAAATATTCCTAAACAAATAAAGCTGAAACAAGAATATTCAATTATTCTTGTTGTCATATATATTTTTCTTTTATATGGTACAATAAATTGCACAAGTACCATTCCGAGTCCATATAATAGAATAAGGGTTGATTGTGCTATTGGATATGAATTCAAAAATACTAATATAAAAGGTAATGGTACTTTGATGTATAAAGTGAAGTATATTCCTTTAGAGTCACCACTGACTTAATTTTAACCACTATATCTAATTTATAATTATTAAGAAAACCATTACTATATTGTTTCACTGAAGAAAGTTATAAATATTATAATAAATATAATTGATATTGCTGCTATTATTTAAATAGGAGTACTTTGATTCCAATTAAAAATACATAAAGATATTGCAAGTACAATTTCTATAAATGTCAATCTCACATAAAAAGATAAAATAAGAGGAAAGATTTTCATATCTATGTATTCTATAAAATATTTATACTTAGATGATATCTTAAAAGCAATTAATTTAATTAATTTACAAACAATAATAATAATAATAATAATGCATAATCCTATAATTACTCCTAAAATATCATTGAAGAAAGAACCAGTTTTATTATTCATTGCATATTTAAGATCTATTATCATATTAGGTGTTTAAGTATGATTGAATACAGTTGTTCCTATTGAAAAATAACTAGTTGGAAACGATATATAAAATGACTTAAAGAAATATTGAAGTGAATAAGGCATTTGAACTGAGATAAAACCAAGATAAGCAACAAATTGCATAAATTAAATAATAATTTATACCATTGTATTATTCTTAAAACAAGTTGATAAAAGACATCCAATACCAATAGTTAATAACATAATGATCAAAACGACACTATCATAACCCTTAAGCACATTATCTTATAAACATACACCATTTTCTTAATAATAATTTTTATAACATAGACATTATCCTAATTATGCTGTATCAATTCCTTAAATCTTAACACCATGTAATGGATGACAAGTAATACAATCATTAAAGGCACTACCTCTACAAGTCAAACATCCTATCCAGCACTGTTTACATTAACTTTAAGAATAATAATATGATAATGGACAATCCCAACATGTGAATAAAAGAATGTTGTTTGGTTCACATGATGGTAAACACTGACTTGAATTTAAATGTAAATAAAATGATAATATACATCCTGTGCAAATAGTTTATGAACTACAAGAATTACATGTAATAGGGCATTGAGCACATCCATTAAATGTTATATATGTACCTATTTAACAACTTTGTTAGCATTTTCCATTTATTAAAGTGTAACCTGATTGACATTCTAAACATTAAGTTGAAGCTAAGCCATAGCATGATGTACATAATGAATAGCATAACTAGCAAATATTATTAATAACAGTTTTTCCACTACTACAACTTTGAACACATGCTCCATTATCAATATATCTATTAGTAATACATGAAAAACAATTAGTTAAACTACTACATTCTAAACAATTAATAGGACAAGATAAACATTAATAATTAATAGTATCTGCAAAAGTGCTACCAGAACAAGCATATCCACAGATACCTTAAGCAATTTTATAACCAGGATTACAACTATTTCCACATGTACCATTAACTCTTAATAAACTAATGCAACTGATACAATTTGATTAAGTGTCACCAATACAAGTTTAACAATTAATATTACATTGTTGACAAGTATGATCAAATTAAGAATAATACATATTAGTTGGGCAAGTTTGAACACATGTATTATTATAATAATAATATGGCCTTTAACATTAAGTACATGCATTGGCACCTGCTGCACTGCATTTCTTGCAAGTAACATCACAACTTATACAATAAGGAATGTTTCCAATACTAGAATAATATCCATCTGAGCATGTTGAACATTAAATTTATGAATTACTATTTCCAGTGCAAGCAGAACAAAAAACAGGGCATTTTTAACAAACAGTTTAACTATTACCACTTAAAAAATAAGATGTTAGACAACTACTTTAACAATGCATGCAAGGTATATTAATGCATGGATATTGAATATGTAATTTAAATGTAGATTGACATGAACATGTAGTTCCTTGAGCAGTAGTTATAATATTGATATTATTTATTGAATAACAATCTAAACAATCATCATAATTAGGACCTTTACAAGTATAACAAGTAGAATGACATGGGTATATATCTGCTTGTATATTATTTAATCCCCATGATTATAATTAACTATTAGAAGTTGAATTAATTAATAGAACTATATTTGATGTTGTATGATAAAATGTTTAATCAAATGAATATATTCCATCTTATTGAAGTGAATTCCCACATAGATTTGCACTATTTAAAGAAGAATTAAAAGTAATTGAATTGAGGAGTTGATTATTAATATAAATATTTAATTGTTAGTTATTCCAATCATCTATCTTAAACAAATTCATTTTTAATCTAATTTGATAATGAGGTTTCAAATTAAATTGCATAGATAAATAAGTGGGATTGACTAAATCTCCAATAAAATTTTGATATCCTCCCAATATTTCTTACTGATTACAGAATGTAATATCTTTAGTTCCAGATAATCCTCTAACTCCTGATATTTTAGTATAAGAAGAAATTTAATCATTACTAAATTTTTATAAAAAAAATTATGACATAGCACAAATATTATTATTATATCTAAATTGATTAACAGGACATGAATCAACACATATTTTATTAATTATGTCAAGTACTTTATTATTATCACATGAAGTACATTAAGTCACAGTAGTTTTACATGTTAAACAATTATTATCACAAACTTCACATATTCGAGATATAGGAGTATGAGTAGATGGACAAGGTGATATACATGTACTTGGACTCAAGAAGAATGAACTGAAAGTACCAGTAGATTGACACACTGTACATAAAGTATTTATTGGACCAGAACATATTAAACATAGTGAATGGCATGCACCACATACTTACACTCCAGATTCATAATAACCAGTAATACAATTACATATTGTGGTAGTTAAAGATCTATGATCTAATGCTTAATTACATAATAAGCAAGCATTTTCATTATTTGCGTCACTACAAGTATAACAAGAGAAATGACAAGCTAAACAATCAACTCCATCATATATAGATCTTGTAATACACACACAATTAGTAGGATTAAGTCCATTTAATTATCTCAATTGTAAAGCATCACATGAAAGGCAATCATTTTATGTAGCTTAATTACATGTTTTACAAGTTGTATGACATTGATAGCAAACATTACAAGTAAAACAATTACAACTAGTGAAATATTCATTGGTCTAACAACTTGAAGTACATGTTCTAGAATTATTGAAAGATAAAACCTTACCAATTGATGAACACTCTATTGCGAAGAATATGAAGTATGTGACATAAATGTTTCTCATTTAAGTGACAGCTTATGCAGTCATTTAAAATTTATATTAATCACTTTCAATACTATCATAGGATAATTTAATTGATAAATAAAGTCCAGACCTTGCTCCAATAGTAAATCCATTAAATCCATAGATTAAATTATTAGGTAAATAAGTAGAGGATCCAACCATATCAACTAATAAATAGTTAATATCTGTAACACCAGTATAATAATCTGTCTAAATATTAGTTTATAATGTAATAAAACTATATCTATTAACTAATTATTACACTTCATAAATTAATATAAAGACATTAATGCCATTTAAGAATATTGGATCTTGATCTGGATCAATAGTAATTGTTATAGATGTAGTATTAATATTAGTAACAATCAATCCAAATCCAATTGTATTTTGAGTAGAATCAGTAGTTTGCATAAAAGAGCAACCAGTCAAGAAAACAGCGGCTTATACATTATTTTATAAATTAAAAGGAACTAAGTTAAGAGTTATTATATCTTTATTTTAATTTGATGATTCAGGATTAATATAATTTTGTTGATTTTAAAAAAAATATATACTAGTATTAGTTGTTGCAGCCCATCCTAATCTCAATTTTTGAATTCCAATACCAATAAATTTTTTTACATGCACATTAATAATATTTGATGTAATTACTAATAACTTAACTTAGAAACTAAAATGTTGTGAAGTATCTCCATCATTATTATTCATTTGAATAGAGTTAATTGCTAATTACATTTTTACTTAACAAAATTGATGGAAGTTATATTGTATTTGTCATTATAATTTGAAATTATTGTAAAATATCTAATCCTAAATTTTAATTTTTCATATTGTCATTAAGGGATAACTATTATAAACCACTTTGATAATTAGTAAAGCAACTTGACCAACCAATTAATGTTGAAGAAGCTATATTTATTATTAACACAATTATCATATTATAAATAAAATATTTTATTATTATTAAACATCAAATCTTCATATTATGTTTCATAATTCGCATCCCTTATATATATTCCATAACTTCAATATATGATTATGGTTGAGCTTAAATAAATTATTTATTTGATATAAAAGTAATAAGTAATTAGGTACATAATGTTAAAACCCCAGTTTAATAACATACACTAAAAGCTTAAACTTTAACAACACATCTTTTTCCTTTAATGCAAATAACTCTACTATCAAATTTAACAATGGATCCTAAATCAATAGCATTTTTAAATACTATATCATCTACATTTTAATATTAAACATCTATTTAATGTGATAGTTTTTTAACTGAGATATAACCTGCTTACATTGCTAATCTTAATATCATTCCTCCGAATACTTTTCCATGAACGTTTTTAGTATCATAATGAAGTATACCATTTGATATATTACGAGATTATCTAAGTAATGGAATTTATTTATTAAAATTCATCATTTTAAAATGAATCAATTATAATTATTCAACTGTTGGAATCTTTATTTTAGTACTTTTACTTTATCTATTTTTACGTTCTTCTTGCCTTAACAATGCTTTTTGTACTTTTAATTAATATAAATTTTAATTTTATTATCCTTTAATTGTAAGAGCAGGAACATTTCTAGATTTATAATCTGATAAATTACGACAAACCATAATAAAAGCAGCAGAAGATCTCAACTAATTATTTTGAAAGGCATTAATTTAAACATCAATATTACTCTATTAACATATCCTGTGAAAATTAAATCTTATTTAGAGGTTAATTATTCATAAATGTATAAATTTTCTATAGCTGCTGTTGCTAATAAAAAATCATTTTTTCCTTGTAAATTATAACCACAGTGACGATAACTTATAACTCCTGCAAGGCTATCCATAATTTAAAATATTCTTCCAATTCTTAATTTATTTTCTTAATATCTTCTTAATTTTTAAAATAATTCACTATAATGAGTAATAGGTACAACAATTTTAGTGAAACTATTTCTAGGTGTATTTTAAGTAATTGAAGTATTGAATTAATTGGTTGCTTATTTATGTTGATAAAATTATAATAAATCACTAGTAACAAAAAAATATGGAACCATTTTTTATTTAATGTTAAATTTAATTAGTTTTTAATCAACTACATTATATAATAGACTTTGATGAGTGATTCCTTGAATTCTTTTCCTTAATGAAAAATGATATCGTATATTCATAATAAATATTTATTAATGTTGAATTTGATATCAAAAAAATATTTTTCAAATTGGCATCATACAACAATTTTAGCACTTAAACGTAATAATGAGACAGTAATTATAGGAGATGGACAAATAACATATGGTAATCATCGTATTAAAACAGATGCTGTGAAAATAAGAAAAGTTGGAACATCTAATATTTATTGTGGATTTGCAGGTAGTCTATCTGACGCCTTTACTCTTCTGGATTGTAGATATATTAATAGTATTATAAAATCAAGTCAATAAATATCCCAGTCAAACTCTCCGTGCCTGCATTTCTTGTGCAAAACAGTGGAGGACAGGAAAAATGTTAAAACATCTTTAAGCGACAATGATAGTTATTGATAAAGATTTAATTGTTGAATTGGATGGTACTGGTAATGTTATTTAAATTGATCAATTGTTGGGTATTGGTAGTGGAGGACAATTTGCTTAATGTGCAGCAAGAGCATTACTTGAAAATAGTAATCTCAATGCTTAATAAATAGCACGTAAATCTATGTAAATAGCTGCTCAGAAATGTATTTATACCAGTAATCAATTTACTTTATAAAAGGTTTTATGATTTAATTATATTATTAATAATGAAAAATAAATTAATGAGAAAGTATAAAATCAATTAAACTATCAGAACTTAAACACAAGAATCATTATATACATCAAGATTATTAAATACATCATATAGTCGTAAATTTCATAAAGATAAATAGTATAAAGAACATTCTTTATCATTATCTATGAAAACATCAAATGTTATAAAAAAACAAAAGAATTCATAAATAAAAATAGATAAGAAATTATTATAAAGATTAAAGTAGACTAATGAATAATATCAACAATTGAATACTTAATTTTAAAACAAAAAATTATAACTAATAAAATTTAAAAACCAAGCGAAAAATTAAAAACAAAACATAAATACTTTAAAATTAAAATATTAATAAAAAAGTGTCAAAAATTAGCTCTTGATTAAAAAAACTAGTAAATTTAAAGTTTAAGAATTAATGGATTTATAATAATAAAAGGAAATAAGAAATCTTTAAAATAAAAATAAAAATGATAAGAAAATAATTAAACAAGAAATTTCCAAAATTAAAAAAACTCAAAATAAGGAAACTTAAATCATAAAACACATAAATGTTTAAAAAGAAAAAAGAGTAAAACAATTATCAGTTAATATTGAAAAAAAAAAAAAATAATTATAATAAAAATAAAAACAAACTAAATAATTAAATTAATAACTAAAATAAATTAATAAAATTTGGAAAGAAAGAAAATAAAATATAAAATATAAAATATTATAAAGATAAGTAACTTTATAAAAATTAAAGAAAAAGCTTTAAGATTAAGTAAATTATCAGGATGAATTAAAATAAAAATTAATGTATTCAGATTAAAAAAAAGTATCTATGAAAGCACATAAAATTTATTTATAAAAACTTTAAAATAATTAGGAAAATATTATTACTAATAGATTAATGAAATAATATAAGAAGAAGAAGAAAGAAAAATATTAAGAAATTCAATTTTAGAATTATAAAACTAAAATCGTAAAAAAGATAAATAATTCAAATAAACACAAAACCAATTATAAAAACTATTGAATAAGTTAATGAATGCAAATAATTAATAATAAATGTATAATAAATAATTAAAAAGTTTAACACAAATAAAATGATATTTTAATTTATTTATTTTATTGGGAATTATATTAATATTTTATTTAAGGATATTAATTATAATAATAATATTATATTAAAATTAGATATATTATCGAAATAATAATAAATCAAATACGATATATATATTTATATATTTATGATAAGTGAATGATGTTAACTTCTTATAAAAATATCATAATTTAAATGATCTAATTAATACAATATTTTATTTCATTTTATGTATTAATTTAATAGGATTTATTATTATTAGAAATGATAATATATTTAATTACTTTATTAACTCCATCTTGGTCTATTCCTTAATTAGATCAAAGATGTTTGGCCACATCCTTATAAGTAGGAAGGGATGAGAATCCAAATTAATGGAATTGTATAAATTGTAGACCTTAAAACAAACCTATTAAGTCATATGTTATCTAATAAAAAAAGAAGGATATAAAATGTTTATTAAGTGAATATTAAGATTCATACATGCTTACATTTCGTTATACAAATACTGCTCAAAATGTATGGCAGGATATTTTATATGCTTTAAAAATTTAAGATTAGTCAACTTGCAGTGGTTGCACAATTCAAAAAGCTTTTTATAACATGTGGATATCTGTAAAAGATAATATTACAAATGATCTTATATTTAATCAGGAACAATAATATAAATCTAAATTGGTTATTACTGGAATTAGTCTAGGTGGTGCCCTCAGTGTTCTTTCCTTTGTGGATATAATGAAATTAAACTTATTTAAGACTATATAAATTGTGACTTTTGGTGCTCCTATGGTGGGAAATAAAAAATGGGCATAGTATGTAAATATAGCAGCAAATGGACTTTCAAGACGTTACATATTAGAAAATGATCCTATTCCATTTATGCCAAAATGTATAACTGTATTATGCTAATATGAACAAACTTAAAAATTATATTAATGTAGCATAGATCAAAATAAATGCACTAAATCAACTTAACAATATTTTATTTTATTTAACCATGATGATTAAAATAAATATGGATCAATTATTAATCATATGAAGGATTATCCAAAAATATAGAATTTTACAATTATATGACTATAAATAAATAATTATTTGATCAATTCATATTATCATTTATAACATCTCCATTATATTCTC
Source organism: Lipophrys pholis (assembly GCF_963383615.2). Classification (NCBI taxonomy): domain Eukaryota; kingdom Metazoa; phylum Chordata; class Actinopteri; order Blenniiformes; family Blenniidae; genus Lipophrys; species Lipophrys pholis. The sequence goes on along the minus strand of NW_028291826.1, from coordinate 45,501 downwards.
TTTCTTTTTTTATTCCTTTTGTATTTATATATTAAAACAATCCTTATTTCAATCCATTAACATAATTTCCTTTTTATTTAGATCCATCACTAAAATAATAAACTCCCTCTCCATTCTTCCTATCCTAATAAAATAATCCTTCAAATTTTTATTTCCTGTTTAAATAATGATAAATTCCATATCCATTTTTCATTCCTTTTTAAAAAACCCCTGTGAAATAATCACCATTAGGAAATGTTAATTTTCCCTCCCCCTAAAATTTATCATTAAAAAAATTCCCAATGTATTCAACCCCATTTGCAAGTTTAATATTACCCTTTCCCTATTTTAATCCCTATCTAAAACATCCTTAATAGATATCACCTGATCTACATTTTAATGTCCCATCCCCATCAAATTTCCCTTTATGCCATTCACCATTATATTCCCTTCCATTGGCCCAAGTATAAATTCCTCTTCCATTTTTATAATCTAATTCAAAATTACCTTAATATTTATCTCCATTTGGTTTTATAATTATTCCTCTTCCATGTTTTTGATTATGTCTAAAACCACCTTAATAAATTTATTTATTATCATAAACAATTTTTCCTTGACCACTGAAATTTCCATCTTAAAAATATCCTTAATAAATAAAATTTTCTTTTTCACATCTGAAGACTCCCTTTCCTGTTGGATTACCATCTTTGAATTATCCTTCGTAACGGTTTCCAGTCTTATAAAGTAATTTCCCATTACCACTCATCTTTCCATTTTAATATTCACCTTAATAAATATCTCCATTTGAATATTCCATCTTTCCTATTCCATTTTTCAAACCATTTTTAAATGTCCCATTATATCTATTCTTTGTTTTTTCATTATATAATTAACCTTATATCAACATATTTTATTTAAAATAACCTTGCTAAATAATACCTTAATTTACTTTATAACCACTACCATCAAATTTGTTATCTTTGAAATCTCCTTTATAATAAAGATTTTTTGCAGTATAGGTTCCATTAATGATTTAATCATTTTAAAAGTATCCTTATAAAATATCACCATTTGGATAGATAACTCTCCCATTTCCATGTTTTTGAATCTTTTGTTAAGCCTATATTTATCTTACCTAGCCCTAATAGTATGATCCATCTTTGTATTTAATAGTTTATGCATTCCCCATGATATATTATATATATTGTGATGTTATAAATTATTTAAATTTATTTTTGTATAATTTTTTTTATTTGCTAGTTGTAAACTTAATTTATGTGTATAATGATCAATAATATTGGTCAAAAATAATGTAATAATAATAATAATTATGGCATAAATTTTATTCATAAAATAAATTGAACAAAAGCATTAATCCAATCATATCTGTTAAATCGAAAATTATTATTTTGATCAAGGAGAATCAATATTATATTTAAATTACGTACGTAACTCTCTGATGATAAAAAGAGAAATTAGATAACAATTGGGTCTCCTGATGAAACAAAGAAATTTATTAAAAGGTTTTTATATTATTTACTCAATTAAATTTATATTAAATTTTAACTATTTATCATATCATTTTCCTTTTCTATTTGAATAATATTTAATAATATCTAATAATCCAGAGCATGCCTCATTGAATACTTTTCTTCTATTTTCAACTTTTTTTTGATTTTATCTAATATACATTTAATTTTTTTTATTTGATTTTTTTTTGAAATAACTTTTGATTTTCAATAGATTTTTTACTTTTTATACTATTATCTTTATTGAATCATTGATTGATTCTAATGTTTATTTAGATTTATCAAAAGTGCATGATGATTAATTTTATTAAGAATGAAAAACATCTAATTTGCTTGGTGTCTTATTTTAATCTCTTAAAGATTATAATAATTTTATTAAATTTAAATGATTAGTTTTCTATTATTATAATTTTTTTTAATGACTACTTACAGATGTAATAAGATTTATATAACTATTTTATATATTCATAAATATTTATGTTAATAAAGAAGGTTATTATATTCCTGTTGATATTTTCATTTTATTAAAACAAGTTTAGATAAGTCTGTTCTTTTAAATAAATGAAGAAATTGTGTAATTAAGAAAACAGCTTGTAAATTTATGTACTAAAATTAATTTATGTAATTAATTATTCTTTTTATTGATATTTTCATTATCTATCTTTTTATATTTAACAATTTGATGGTTTTAAATTAATTCTTCATATTTAATTTTCTGTTCTTCTAATTATTTAAATTATTATTTTTTTTATTAAATTCTCTTTGAAAATTATATCATTTAATATTAAATATTCTTACAAAGTTATTTAATTTATTTTTTAAGATTATGATATTTTTGATTATTTTGTATGTAATGGTTTTATTTAACTTATAATTATTTTTTTTGTTAAATGAATTTTTTACTTTTCAAATTGCATCTATTTTGATAAACTAATATTTAATCTTTGGATCTTCCTAACATTCTTTTAAGATTTTAATTTGTTTTTTTCTATATAATAATCTTTTAATTAATTTAATTTAACTTTATTAAAAGATTATTCTTTAGATTTTATCTTTATTATTTTAGATTTTTAATTTAATTGGATTTATTTATAAGTCGATTATTTTCCATGGTAACCATAAATATTCTATCTTTCTAATGTTACATTACATATTTATTCTAATTTGATTCCTTTTTAATTTTAAGCAATAAATCAAATGATTTTTTATGAAATTATTATGAATTAGATTTTGTTCTTTTAAATTTTTTAAGAGAATTAGTTCGGAATATTTATTGATTATTTATTTATTAAGTCTATCTAACTTTACTATTAGTACTATTAATTTTTTCTCTACTGACTAATTATTGAGAATACATATATAATAAATGTAAAATGAATCAGTAATAACCTCATTATTCAATAAACTACAAGAAGTACAATATGATTATCAATAACGAAATAAACTAATATAATAGACTTTCAATATATAATTAAGATAATCATTTACTACTCTTTCCTAATTATAGTCTACTCTTAAATAATATCTCAATATGGAAGATAAAGTAGTTGATGTCGAGAAATCAATAGAAAAAGAATTATAAAGAAGAACACAAATATTAATGAGTGTAGTTGAATAGAATAGTCAAAATATATTATGAGTATATAGTATATATTATTATAATAAATATATGGATCCAATGTAAAGAACAGCTACTTTTCTACAGACTCCAAAGCTTCCAGTAATTGGAAGAAATTATTTTTCCCTTGAAAAATGTTCGTCTCAGAAGAAATTAGAGATAGAATAAAAAAAGTTTAAAAATTTTTACTTGAATGATAAACTCGTTGAAAATAGATTCACTTTTTATAATAATCATTAATAAAACTCATTAAAAAATGCCAATCAACAGAGAATTGTTAATTCATCTCAAGTGAGGAATACTACTAAACGTAAAAAAGTATGTTAAAAAGGACCTCAAATCAAACTTATAAAGAAATTATTTGCTAAAAAACCATTAAGATTCAAAATCTATGGCCAAGAGACCAGTATAAATAACTAATGATTTGAATTCTATATTTAATATTAAAAAAAATCTATTTTTTTTTAGTCGAATTAAATTTATTATATTCCATTTTATGGTATTTGATGATTAGTCTATAATCCAAATTCTATATAATTAACAATTATTTTACATTATTTTCATTTTTCAAAATAATTATTATTTTTATTTGCATATATTTTCTAAATATCTTCCTAATTTTTAATAAAAATCAATTAATAAAGAAAAAGAATAAAAATATTATAAATGCGGCATAAAAATTATAAGAATGTTAATTATAATAAAAAAAATATTCATGACAAAAAAAGGACAATCTCTTCCACCAAAAAAACAATCCTCCCTTCTTAAAAACTAAAAACCAGTTAAAGGAAAATCTAAAAAATTTGATACTAGTAAATAAGTATAACTTCCATAAACTAATACAAATCTCTGGAAATATGGGAATGGCAAAACTCCCTCAAAAATAAAAATAAGTAGTTGGAATCTGAATGGATTTAGATCAGTTGATCAAAAAGGGAATTTAGTTTAATATATGGAAGAATTTAAACCTGATATGATATGTTTAGGTTAGACTAAATTGAATCTAGCAGCTTTTAATAAAGAGAAGATTAGAGATAGAGTATAAAAAGATTATTATCAATATTGGAATTTTTGTAAAAATGCTGCTGGTTATAGTGGAGTTGCAATATTTAGTAAATATCCTGCTATATCTTGTAAATAAGATTTAGGAATTGCTAAACATGATCAATAAGGTAGAATAATAACACTTTAATTCTAATTATTTTATTTAGTCACTGCATATATTCCTAATGCAGGACAAGGACTTGTAAGACTTGACTACAGGACTAAATAATTTGATAAAGATTTTATAATCTATTTATAAAATCTTAAGAAAAAGAAGAATGTTATACTTTGTGGCGATTTAAATGTTGTTAGAGATTAAATTGATATAGCAAGACCTAAAGGAAATTAAAGAACTGCTGGCTTCACAATTTAATAGAGAACTTAATTTAAGAGATTGTTATAATTAGGTTGGAAAGATACATTTAGAGAGAAATATCCTAAATAACAGAAATTTTCATGGTGGAGTGGAAGATTTAAAGCTAATAGGATGAATAATATTGGATGGAGACTTGATTATTTTGTTGTTGATGATGCTTTATATAAGAATGTTGTTGATAGTAGAATTAATAATAATATTCATGGAAGTGATCATTGCCCTATAGAACTAGATATTAATCTTGATACCAAATGACATCAATATTTATTATGAAATATTTATAATACCTTAATTGCTATACTAACATAAATACATTAATCAAATTCATTATAAAGTATCGGATGAAAATGGTTTCGAATTAGTACTAAAAGGATACTTAGTTTTATTTGCTTTTATACTTCTAATAAGTATATTCTAATTACCAAGCATTCTTGAAACATGAAAATTAACAATCGATAATTTAGAATTTTTTTTTTTTTAATGAAAAGACATCTTAAATAAAGGATTATAAACTTCTCTTTAATAATTCCTTAACTGTTACTCATGTTTACTAGAACTTACCATCCTACTATTAAGTATATTACTATTAAGAATAAGTTTCTTAATAGAGTCTTTATCTTTTTCTTTATATTATAATTGTTGAATTAATTAGTTTTAAGCTTGTTTTATAAACTATTTATTATCAGTACTTATAGACTTAATTTTCTTAATATTATAAGGATCAAATTAAATACTTTTCATCTAAATTACATTAATAGGTTTGATTTTAACTATTGTAACAGGAGGAGGAGATTACTTTTTAGATGCAATACTTTACACTTTTCTTTTAATAAACTTCTTAGTTGGAGATAAAGGCTATTATTTTCCTTTAAGATAAGCATCCACATTTAATTATTTTCTTTTTATAGTAATTTCTCCAATAGCTTTAATTACTCTTTATTGATATGGTCCATTAAGAGATGAAATTAATTTTTTATAGCTAGGTTAATATTTATATGGTATTTGTTTCATAAGCATACAAGCAGTATAAATATATAAATTATAAATATTTCCAAAAGGACTATTAGGAATCCTAGAATGAGGATGTATCTACTATAATTAAAGAAATGATTAAATTAATGATTTACCTAATTTGTAATAATCTTATAAAGCATAAAAACTAGTATTTTATATTCTTTATACTGATATTGGTTAAGTTGGAGGTAAAGGAGAGCAAGGGTAAGGTCTGCTATTACAAGGTATAACATTTTTATATCTAGACATATTATAATTACATTAAAGTGTCCAACAACGTGGATTTTTAGTCTGTTTAAATATGGCAACCCTTCCTGCCCCTTCCTTTGAAACTGAATCACTTTTATCTTTAATGTACATATTTTGTTAAGTGAAATTACATGCATCATATTAGAAATCTTCATTTATAATACTTAATATTTTTGGATAGAGGCAAATATTAGTCTGAATAGATAATTTACTCGAACAATTACCATATATAAAACATCCTTTGCGACCTGAATGAGCATGTAAATCAATGTAAGAATGAAGTCTATCATTTTAATTCAATTGTTGAACAATCTTTTTAATTCCGTAGATAGGACTATGATCTTTTGGATCAGGTCTAATATAACATCTATTTAGATTCATTCCTAATGAATCTCCCCTAAAATGTCCTCTTTTAACACCATCTGGATTAACTATCGGAACCATATAAAAAACAAAATTTTATCTTGCTACTTAAGCTTATTATTAATCTGAGCATAAAAATTAGATTACTCCGGTCATTACATGAGATGCGGGAACTTCTCCTGGATGAACCCTAGCACTCATAAATATCACCTTTTTAGTTTAAAATAGATTTGGTTAGTTTTTTTAAGGGAAAAGGAGTTTATCAGAGAATGTTTATTTAAGCTTTGAAATATTTTTCATACTACTTATTGTTATTAATTAAACAGGATTCCTATCTTTTGAATATATTAGACATGTTCTGTTGAAATATATATTTTCAGAGTATTCTATTAACGATTTCATTTTTCCTAAAAATGTATCATTGTCGGTTAGTGACCAAGGAAACCAAAATGCGATTTAGTGTTTTTTATGTAAAAATAAATGTTTAAAAGAAAATGAAAGTTTATTATCTTCATCAATTTGAATATTAGTTATTGGATATTTAATTCTCTTCCATTTTTTATCTTTATCATTACGTACAACTGGCACTAACCCTTCCTCTAATAATCTGCATTGATTATTTATTCCTTTAACAGTAAATGTAGTTGGCATATCATCACTTAATCCCTATACTTGAAAATAAAACCATACCCTGTAGCAATACGAAATATGATCTTATCCTATTTTTAAGATATACTTATTATATTTATACATGACTTCTTGTTGAGGGAGTTACTTATAGAAGATTGCCTGAATCTATTTAAGAAGTGAATTTTACTCGTCCAAAACTGAAGCTTTTTTGGTGGTTAGCTTTTATCATTATTATTTTTATATTTACTAATTATTTATTTTATTAAATAATAGTATATTTAGAATAAAAAAAATCAATGAAATATTTGATATTTATTTAATATAAATAAAACAAGTATATTACATATATTTTAATAAACTATATAAAATAAAATTATTAAAGTAATTTTATTAATCACTTTTTCATCATTTATCTTGCATTGAATGAAAAAGGTGATATACCATAAGAAAGAAAGGTAGGATTTATTTTTCTATGCATTTATCTTAGTTTATATCCATCAAATTCATAAGAATTTTTCTTTATATTATTTTAATTTAAAGATGATTTATTTGCCTTCATTTATCTTTCAATATTTATTTATTTATCAATTTTCAATTATTTTTTGATTTACTTTTAGCTTGAACGTTTATTGAATCTTATTTAATTATCTTGTGAAAACTTGTGATAATTTAGTGCTTATGGAAATTGTTTTTCCTTCCATGCTTTATAATGCTAAAATTATTTTTAATAAAGTTATCTTGCAAGTTCATGTTCAGTTTTAATATTATTATTATTATTATTATTATTATTATTTTAATATCTTCTATATTATTTTTCTTATGAATTATTATCTTTAGTTCTTTAATTACTTTTGTTATGATATTGATATTAAATTGTTTGAATAGAACTAGGTCTTATTTGATTCCTTTAATTAATATGTTTTTGTCTATATAAATCAGCTAATATTTTATTCTTTACAACTTTGGATATATTAGTTCCAGGCATAGTTCCTTAAATATCTTTAGAACTAAGATTTCTGCATTAAGGGATAGGAGAAAGATGTGAATGTTTAAGGATTTATTGTGATATTATTTATTATTAACATGCTGGGAAATGTTTTTTAAATGATCTGTTTATAGACATTAGCCCTAAATAATAATAGATATTTAAATATGAATATTATTTTATTATTTAATAAAATATGCTAATATCATTAACAACATAAAGAATAAAAAAAGAAAAACCTCTTTTTTCAAGTAGATTTAATAGTATTTACAAATAAAGATTCACTGAGTAAAATTATTTCAATGAGGATATTGATTAAATAATAAAAAAATTAGATTATTCATAATGTATAACAAAAATTAAAAAATAGACAAAATATTAATCCTTAGTTAAATTAAAAAAATTTGATTATATTAATAAAGAAATGGTTCAATAATTGTCCAAAAATTATTTTTATCAACCTAAAAAATTACAAATATCAAGAAAATAAAGAAAATTTTATAAGAGTAGGAAAGAAGAAGGAATACTTAATGATGATTACTTTATCAATGAGTCTAATAAAGTTTTATTACAAAATATAGCAATTCAGAAGATTCAAAATTAATTAAAAAATGATTAGAGCAACAATAAGATTAAAAAAAATATATAAAAAATGGCATCAAAAATGTAAAAAAATTTTTGTAAGAATTTTTATGTAAAAATATTAACAAGGTATTAAAAAATCTCCGAAATCTCCAAATTATTAATCGTTAAAAAATATACAATCTAATTGAAAAAAATTGATAATAAATATTTATTCATTTTGTCATCTATAAATACTCTTCATAAGATAATGATTATTTACTACTTTAATATGTGGTAAGACTAATATTTTAAATTGCATGTTCAAGTTTCCCATTATATCCAGCTTTCCTAATAAGATGTTTTAAAGTAGTTTATTTATCCCAATTTTGTTAAGCAGCAACTTCAGGTAAAAAAGTAGCATTATAATTATCAAATTAAATAATAATGCCATGTTTGCCAACTTCCCATTCAAATGCTTTTTTATTCTTCTAAAAGTTGATTAATAAAGAAACTGATACATTTAATAAAGGAAGTTATTTTTTTGTTATTGGATTAAATCTTGTATCTTTGAAAGCTGATATTAAAGCGTATTTCGGCAATATTACTTTTAAGAAGTCTTATTGGAATGTGCCTATGCAACCTCTTAATTATTTTTATTTTCCTATTGTCCAGGTTACAAATAAAGGAGCTTTTACTTAGGATTAGAATATTGGCATAGATTTTTTATCTAGGAATTAGATTATTGTTTCAAAGCAGAATTTACAATATTATTTTGTAGAACTTATATTCATTATTAAATTTAATATTTTTAAATATTAACTATGAAATATTAATATAAATATCAATGCTAATAATGCTAATATTTTTTTGCTTTCTTGCTTTTAGTAGCACAAGGAGCATGATAAACTAACTAATGCGACATTTTATTTAATTTCTATTTCTTTTTTTATTAATTTTTCTATATGTTGAGCAAATTATTGTGCTTTTAAATAACCAAATTATTACTTATATGCCTGAATAAACTTCTATATTTTGAAACATCAAATTTAATTAACTAAATCAATGACCTGCACTAGCCAATATCATTCTCCCAGATTAGTAAGTTAATAATACATGCCCTGCAGTTCCTTTATACTATCCAATACTGCAAATATTATTTTTACATATTTTTTTATTATTCAAACCTTACTCTTTAGTTATAATTGTCAGAATTTAAAGTTGTATTGTTTGCAATATGCTTTTTTTTAATTTACAGTATAAGCAATATTACCTGGTAATGATCCTATATTACATAAACCATTTTAACATAAATTTCCTATATTTTATAATTGTGCCGAATTACACTAACTCAATACTTTAGTATCAAATTTTAATTGCATTTTTCCATTAAATTATCCTATTTTTATAAAAAGGTTAGGACCCAAATATTTCTATTACCAAGTTCCTATTAATCTTTTCAATGAAAAATCTGAAAACATTGTCATATATTTGTGATCTAATAGAATTTGAGATTAGTGTATTGAATATACTGCTACATATGTACCTTATGGACTTTTTTGTTACATTTTTTGAATCATCTTTATTTAGTTTTTTATTGTTATTGAACTTATCTGGTATTATATTATAATTAATGTTGGTTTTTATTGTGTAATATTTATTCTTTTTCATTAAATATTTATATAATAAAAATACATTTCATGGAGACAATTATTATTATATGATATTAAAGTTTAAAATATTAATAATTTTATTTACTATAATGTTTCTTTAAATAAATTTTTGATTATCTTTATTTTTTAACATTTCTAACTGCAATTTAATAAATAATTAAATATAATAATAATAAGTAAATTAAATGCAACTAAAAAACAATTACCGTAGATATAAATTCCGTATTATATAATGTTCAAGCTAATAACCATAATTTCCAGTGAGATAATTATTGAATCAATCAACAACAAGTAATGGTTGGCAATCAGCAAGATTCTGCAACTATCCTCAAAAAATAACATTTTAATTTTAAACAGCTTTCAATATGAAACAATTTCAGGTTTTATCTCATCAAAATAAAATCGCCACCAAAATAGATTTATAAGTCTCATTGAATAGAAATACATTTAAAAGGTTAGGTTACATGTCGCTTGATTCAAATTCAAAAACTAATTATCAATCAAGGGAACTTAAGAATGTATATGTAGATTGTCAATGTTTATCATTAAGACTTTCCTTCCACAAGAATCATGTAAATGAATAGAATTTAATGAATCAAGTAGGTATAATAGCATTATCTGTATTTGGTTAATCATTAGATAATAATAATATTCCTAATAATATAATCTCACATGATATACAATATTAAACAAGTTATGATAAACTTACAAAAGATCATCTTAAATAATTATAAAGTAGAAAGATGAAAGCTGTTGCATAATAAGATTATTAAGAAGCTAAAAGATTTAAGATTATGATTACTAGACTTAAAGATGTTGCTTAAGAGATAAGTGATTTAGAGAAGAGAAAGCATTTAGCTGTTTAACATTAAGATTATGATGCTGCTAAAATAATTAATATAAGAATAAAGTAATTAAGAGCCTCTGTAACATCTAATTCCATTCAACAAGTATATAGATAATAACCACCTAAAGTATATAAATAATAACCACCTAAAGTCATTAAAAAATAAAAACATGATTACCAATAACCTAATAAATTTATTAAATAATCAATAAGGTAATAAATAAAATAAAGAACAATTAATTCATTCTAAAATATTAAAGGAAAATAGTTATAATAAAGTAGACCTATAAAACCAATGAAAACAAATATAAATGATGATAATGAAAGAAAGATTCAACCTATGCAAAAACAAAACTTATAATATTATGATGAATAAAAAATATAAAAATAAGAACCTAAAGAAGTTTTACCAATGAATAAAGCACAATATTAACAAGTTGCTTAATATTTATCAGTAATAAATGAATAAACATGGAATAAATTATTTTCAAAAGTATGGGCAATAAGATAATAAGGAATAATATAATTAATACCAGTAGATGCTAAAATACCAGTTGAAGCTTATTTAGCCTGTGTCAAAATATCTATAAGTGATAAAGTATTTCAAGTCTTTTCATCTTCTTTAGATTTATTAATGTAAATTGTTGCTAAATTGAAACCTCGTCCTCCATCCAAATATTCATAACAAATATTATCTTCATTAGTGGATAGATTAGGTTAAAGTGGTAAATTCAGATAACAAACATAATTAATCTTTATGGAACTTACAAGATGTGCTTTATTTAGTCAATCTAATTGTTTAAAGGCATTAATGAAACCACATAAGACTAAATTATCACCTAAGGCAATTTGTGCAAGATTATAAATGATAAAGAATTTCTGTTAAAGGGATGTAAGTAAAGATTTTCAACAAATTATGTAATTTACAATCAAATATGTTACAGATAATAATAATGATGTAAGAAGTGCTTGCTATAATTTACTTTCTACTTTAGGTGATCAATTTGGACCTTAAGATATATTATCTATGTGTAGTAATGTAAGAGGACCCATTTTAGAAAGTATTAAGGATATATTAGGTAAAAATGATAATAAAAATACTAAGAAACTTAAATAAAGTAAATAAAAATAGAAATCTTTTTAAGATTAATAATAAGCATAAAATATTGATAACTTATGTCCTTTTTGTAATTGCTATAATGAACATTTCAACAATTAATAAGTATTTGATTTACATTTATATAAATAATGTCCAATGATGCATATTTGCTAAGATTGTAATCAAGTAGTTCATATTCAAGCAAATACTCAACATTTACTTTCATAATGCAAAAATAGTATTTTATATAAGAAATGTTCAAGATGTAAATAAGCCATCCATCAAAAATAATATAAAACACATACTTAAGAGAAGAAATGTGTACCAGCTAAACCTGTTAGTGTTAATAATAGATGTCCTCTTTGCCATAAAGATATTCCTCCAGGGACAGAAGGATGGAAACAACATCTAGTTATTGATAAATGTCCTAGAAATAAGAAAAATATTTGATTTCATTCATAATGTTTATTATAGATAGAAATATATATATAGATAATTATCATTTTATTAGGATAAGATATTATTCCTATTAACCTGTGATGATTCTTAAAAATAATTTTTTTTCAATCAATCAATCAATCATTCTTAAATTAGCTCAACACATCATACAAACTATTTTTTTTGTATAAAATGTTTAGCTTATTTTATATATCTATACTGTTAAATTAAATTCAAAATTAATTATTATAATTATGTAAAAAATTATTTATTTTATTGTTGAGCATCTATAACCTTTTTTATACGAATGGAGTAAATATTAATATATTAATATTTCTAATTTTTTGTAATAAACTAAAATTAAATTTGTCATTACAAATAGTAGAAGATTTCAAGATAATTAATTATTAACTTAAAAATAGTAAATTCAAAATAATAAAAATTATTAAGATTTAAAACCTCTAATTTTAAAAAATCTAATTATTTTATAAAAGAAATCACTAAATTAATTAATTTATGATGGAATTCTTCATTTAAAGGAATAAAAAATAAAAATTAATGAAGTATGCTTATTAGATATGCGAGGAAAATAAAATTTAACTAATAAATAATAATATAAAGTTTATATTTTTGGAGGAATATTGGGTGACCATCCTCCAAAAGACAGAACAAAATAAATTAGAAATTTATTTTGCAAATTTGCTAAATTGGGTGATATTCAAATGCCAACTGATACAGCCATGTAAACATCTAAATTAATAATTTTTAATAAAAAATAATTCAACTAAATATAATTTTATGATTAACCGTAAATAAAAGGTGTAAATAAAAAAGGGGAAAAAAGTATAGTTAAGATGAAAGGATTCAGATATTTAAAATTAAATAACTAACCTAAAGTAAGTGAGGGAGTAAAACAGTTAATGTTATAAGATTTTGATTTAGATGATTTCTTTTGATGTATAATAAAATCAATTAATATACTTTTTATACATTTAATATCCTAAAAAACCTCCAGCATTAACAGGGAATGCTCTAGCACAAACAATAATAATTCCTTTCCAAAATCCTTTAATTCCTGTTTTCTACATAGTCTACTTATAAAAAGATCTAAAATTTCTTTTTCCATCCATTTAATCAGATTGTATATAAGTTTTATATAAATCTATAGGGTATGTGGGAATCCAATATGCTAAACCTGATAGTCCACCATTAAGTAAAATAATATATTTAGGAATTAATTTTTAATTATAGATTTATTTAGTTTTATTCATTAACATTTAATAAGTTGCAAAATAAAAAGAAAAGCCTAAAGTTTATCTCATATATGAAGGAAAATATCCTTTAAATAATCCTTTAATACCAAATTTATTGAATATATCTTTAAAAGCGAATAATGCACTTGTATAGTTATTAGAGTCTTTTATTTGTACTTTAATCCTAGTCAATTCCATTGGAGCAATAATTAAACTTGAAACAAATCCAGCAATATAACCTGATAATATATTATATTTTATAGGTAAACTCAATTTATATTAACTATATTTTCTAATAATTTATTTAGTAGCATTATAAACAAAAAATTGTAATCCTGAAACTCCCATAAAACCTATAAAAACTACTGAAGAACCTTTATAAAATGCCATAATACCTTATTACTTGATGATTGAGTTGATTATTTTAGGAATTCCTGTTTATTTTGTATTTTGCTGATATCTTACTTTAACTAATTCAAAGGGCATCATAATTATAACTTGGGTAAATCCTGATACCATTCCTCCTATTAGCTAATTTATCATATAATTAATACTATAAATTATATTATTTTGATATGTATTTTTTATATTTATGTTTATTTTATTAATAAATGCTGTCATGACTCTTCCTTTAACCATTAAAGATGTAAATATTTCAATAAAAGGTAGTCAAACACTATGGACATTCTAAATTCCTTAACATACTTAAAATCTTTTAATCTAAATTAAGAATCCTGATTTAAATGGTTTAACAGATGCATTATACGCTTAAGGAACGAAATACTTCAATGCCTACATTTCAAATGATGAATTAATAAAATAAAATTAAATAGGATCAACAATAGATTTATACCAAAATGCAAGTAGATATATGAATTATACAGCTACATAATTATAAAGCTCAACTTCAATATCAATATAAAATAATAAAGTATATCCAATTTGCATATATTTAAACATAACAAAACCACTTTTATAATAAACTAAGACATGTGGAACTTATCATACATTTGTAATAGGATATAGTAATATGTAATTTGTAGATAGACAATTAGGCAATTATCAAACATCTAAACTATAGACAATTAATAAGACTGGAAATACTTATAATATGACTTTATATGCGAATGTGTATGGTAATACAGGTTCAGGAATTGTTAATGTAGGGTATGTTGTGACTGTCACTAATTTTATTACTTCTTGGAATTTATGGGCTACTATTGAAAATAATAATAGAAGTTTTATCTTACAAGATTTATGGTCTATTCATACACCTTATCTAAATAACGATATTGCAATTGGAGATAATTTTGCTTTAAATAAGAGTTAATACGGTTCAGATAATGATTCTAGTAAATCTTATTTTAATTCCTTTTGTGGGAATTCAGTTGTTGGAATCAATGTTGGGAAGAATGATCAATTTTTATATGCACATATGAGTAGGTAATTAATTAATGATGATATTATTTGTGATAGTAGTATTATTATTAACATTACTACTTTTTGTGTTAATTATACTTAAGGAATTTAAAATTATAGTTTAATTAATGATGGACAATTATGTAGTATTTTTATTTAAGTGGATATGCTTATTATTGGATTTGTCAGTATTGTGTATTTTTTTATTTGATTTGAAAATAATAGTTATATATTTTATAAGATATATTAATTAATGATATTAGACTGCATGGTATAACCAATTGTTTAATATTTTGGACTATAACTTTTACAATTCAAATTAATATCAAGCTTAGTTTTAATAACAATATTAGCTCCAATAGAAGATAATATAGGCTTTTATATCTCTTTTATTTTACAGTATTATGTTTATGGACTAGATTGTTTAATCTTACATTTAGCAACATTTGTATTTTACATAATATTGATTTCATTACCAATAAAAAAATTAGGAATAAGGGTTATGTTAATAGGATTAGTATTTTTAGGGGCATATCATTTTAACAGGTTAATAAATGATTAATCAGTCTAAATGATTGATTATGGACTTACTTTTATGATCAATATTACTAAATACACAAGTATTGCAAGAGAACTAGAATTAATTGGTAATAAAGATAAACTTAATTTACTTATATTTTTCAAATATATTAATTTTATGCCGACTTGTATTGTGGGTCCTTATATAACATTCATCTAATTCACATAATTAAAAAAATAAAGGAAAAAATATAAACCTACTAATTATCAAATATATCTATTAATATTAAACGTTTCTATATTTCTTATCATAATGCCTAGATTTCCTATGAGTTACTTATTAACATCATAATTTAGAGCATAATCTGAAGTATATAAATTAATCTACCCTTTTATTTCTGTTCTTTTATATCGTTCAAAATATTATATAGCATTTCTGATATCTGAAATAGGTACAAGTCGGGCAGGTCTACCCTATGCTAGAAATATAGATGTGATAGCAGTTTAGACTTCAATTTCCCTTAAGGATAAAGTTGATGGATGGAATATGAGTATTCAAAAATGGTTAAAAAATACAGTTTATAATCCTATGATTTAAATGAAGTTTAGTAGAGCTGGTGGTCGATATGCAACTATTTTAGTAAGTTCTATTTGGCATGGTTTATTTCCTGGTTATTATGTATCATATTTAATTTGGTCCACTCTTGTTCCTTTTAGTGATAATTTCTATAAACTTACCAAGCAGAATAATAAATATAGTAAAACTTATATATACAGAGCTATTATTTGGATTCTCATAAATTATTAATTCACTGTGATTGGAATGTATTTCATTCAACCGAAATATTAAGATGTCATATTTATGCTATTTAATTATGGGTATTTATTTACTCCTAATCTCATTCTTTTATCAATGCTTATTATATTTCAATTTATTTATTAAATATTGAAATAAAAGAAAATAAGGAAATAATGATCAACATAAATAATTAATATTCAAAATCAACTATTTCGTTTCTATAATAATGGAAATAATAACTTTTTGCTGGATTTGCTATATCCTTAACTAAATATTTTTTTTCTTTTTTCTAAACTGAATTATAGTTATGGGATATTATGTTCATTATATTTTATTTCAAAATAGTTTTTCTATAATAATTATGGATTTATGGGTTTCTTTTTTTTTTTAAGTGGTGTTTTATGTAATTATTTCTCATTTGTTAAATATTTATTTGGTGATTTAAATACCAATTATAATTATTATATTTTTTTAAGACTATTTATATTTTTTACTATTTATTTATTTCTGTTTCTTATTTTAGTAAATAGATTATTTGCAATTTATAATTTTTCATTATGTTTTTTTTTATATTATGAATCTATTATTACATAATCTTTTTTAATAAGATATTTTTATAATCTTAAAATTTTATGCCTTTATTTAATAATTTCTTTTTCTCTTTCTTTACTAATTTCTTTTTCTTTTTCTTTAATAATTTCTTTTTCTTTACTAATTTCTTTTTCTTTTTGTTTAATCTCTTTTTCTTTTTCTTTAATCTCTTTTTCTTTTTCTTTAATATCTTTTTCTTTTTCTTTAATATCTTTTTCTTTTTATTTAATATCTTTTTGTTTCCCAATTTTTTTTTATTTACTAATTTCTTTTTATTTACTAATTTCTTTTTATTTATTAATTTCTTTTTATTTATTGATTTCTTTTTATTTGCTGATTTCTTTTTATTTTGTGTTTTAGTTATTTATATTTTACTTTTATTTTTATTATTTTTTGGGCTATGAATAAATTTATTTCGGTCTAATATTCTTATAAACAAAATAATTTTTAATAAAATTTGTTAAATATTTAACAAAATCTTGAATTATATAAATCTTGTAATAAAAATACATTTGTAGGTCTGACATGTTTTTAAATATCTTTTTTTAATATATATTTTTTTCCTAATTTCTTAAAAAAAGTCAAATAAAGCAAAATAAATCTTTAATTGTATTAATCAGTAAAATTGAATTAAAAAGTGAATTATTAAATTTTTTTCATTATTTCAATGGACCTCAAAAATATTATCCTTGTAATAAAAAAACTATTTTATTTAAGTAGTTAAATTGATATGTTTCAATTTAATAACATAAGAATCTATTTTTTTAATAATTTACTCATTCAAATAAACATTTTCTTAATCATTAATAATCTATTACAAGCAGTCAAATAGTTATATCATTATAAATAATATAAATATATCAATCTTAAAAACTATTTATATTACCATTCATATGCATTTTAAAGATAGCATTTGCTAACATTGGTGCAATAGAAAGTATTTCAATTTTGTATTTTAATTTTATTTATTATTTTAATGGAATAGTATTTGTAATAACCAACTAATCTACAAACTAATCAATTATTCCTATTTTCTATTAATTTAGAATTGCATGAGTTGAATAAACATGAACAGATTTAGCTCCATTCTATCTTAATATCTTAGCTGCTTAAATCAGTAATTAAACAGAATCTAAATATTAATTAACTATAATTGCATTTTTATTTTTAATATTGCCTATTAAATTTACATATCTATCAGTATGCTTTTTAACTAACACACCTAAATCCACAGAATGATTTTTTTAATTAATTATTTTCTCTCTAAATTAATTACTTCTTGCAATTTCCTATTAATTAGGAGCTATTATAATATTCTATTATAAATTTCTATCTTTAAAGTAATCTACAGCAACAGTTGTAGCTTCTATACTATCAACATTAATCTGAGGTTTAAAACATCCCAATATCTAAGTTGGCATATCTAATAATAAAATAGTATCAGCTCCGACAGTTAAACATTCTAGCAATAGCTGAAGAGCTAAATATAGAAGATGGTTTATATGAATAACTGAAATATGGTATTACTACATTTATTTTAGAAGCTGAAGACCTTTTTAAGCATGAGATGAATTAAATATAATAAGGTATTCCATTACCAAGCACAAATTGAATTTTGTTTATATTTATAATTATTTTATTTTTATTTTAATAATTATTATTATTATATTAAAAATCTTATTAGAAATTTATAATTAGATGATACATTAAATCATTTATAATATCTTTAATAGATAGTAAAAATGCTATAAGTATATTTTAAAATTTTGATTCTAATTATCACCTAATAACAATAATTTAAAGATTCTAAAGTTATTTAATAAGATTGAAATATATCTTCACTATTTCATGTAAAATATTTTTATCTTTAATGAAACAAAATATTCCATAATTATAATTGATTTAATTAATAGTATTTCTTAAATAATAAATCCATATTGCATTCCCTTAAGTTTAGGCTATTCCTATTTATATACTATTAATAGTTGCATCCTTGATCTTAATCAATTTTAATATTAATCACATGATTAAGTAAATAATAATATTAGGATCAACAATAATCAATCATAATTTTATTGTAGGATTATTATACTTAATCTTTAACTTTTTCCATTAATTACACTTTCTAAAAAACATCTCATTTTCCTAATATTCTATTTGATCTTTTGAATTAAATTTATAAACATGATCATTACAATTATCCAACCCATTATTACTTTTATTATCTCTTACTCTTAAAGTACATGTAGTTTCATATGGATTACTTAAATTCATACTTACAAAATTAACTAATGTTCCTTTATCACTTTTCATACTAATCCACTAATAATCTGATTTATCATTCCATTATCAATATTTTTAATATCTATTTTTGGCATACATTTTAAATTATGATCTTCATAAAATATTGCATTCTCCAAGTGTTGACATTACACATTAACCACATAAAAATCTATAAAATGAATTCCTTGTTAGACTATAGGTCCACCACTTTGATTTTGATCCCACCAGAATTATTTATTAATATATGGATATGCACATTGATATCTCATATTTATATGTAAAATAGATCTATTACCTATTATTTATTTCATTTTTCTTATCGCAGGATGATATCTAAACATATAACCAACAGAAATTAATGCATTTCTATCAGCATATCGTATTGATTTATTTTATAATTGTGCTTTATTTAGTGATATTGAATATTGATCAAAATCATCTTAATTATCATTAGATATTGGTTTTTATACTAAAATATCTAATCCTTTTTAAATACATTTTATTTATATATCATAATTATTAGATAATGAACCACTTGTGCTTGGTGGTGTACCTATAATAACAGCATTTAAATCTAATGATTTATCATTAATCATGATTTATAAGCTTTACATTTAGAATATATTAACTATTTTTGAGCTAATTTAGAATTGATGATATTCTGTGCATGAGTTAAGTTAATATCTGCAATACCCATTACTTAAATATCCAATTTCCCTGATTTAGAGTGTTGTTCAAGACGTAATGAATGATTCCATGGACCGCACCAAAATTCACACCACCACCACCTATAAAGCCAATTATAGTTGTAGAATAATATACTTTTGATAAAATATTTAACATCATTAATTATTGGGAGAATCTTTTATAATTATTATTATGGATCTATATTTGAAATGATTAAAATAATTTATATAAGATACAAATATATGAAATTAATTCATAATTGAATCACAATGTAATTTTTACTAGGAAATTATTAACACCATTATTTAAACAATGTTGAGTATTTATTTAATTTTTATCTGGCTTATATACATTACCTACATTATTATAATTGCCATTACTTGAATGACAATTATTAACAACATATAAATCATGACCACCTCCAAATGTTGGCCCATAACTTTGATGATGATATCTTGCATTCTGTTTATTTTGAAATTGAGAGCATGTGAAATTTCTTGATACTGATAATAGAAATGCTAAAGTCACGTATTTGATTTACCATCACATAATTTATGAAATTCTTGAGAAGTAAATCCATTTTTTTTCCCACTGTAAATTATATTTTAAGTTAATTTATAATTTTTTGATGCTAATAAATTTTATAAATTTTTTTATTATTTGTAAACTAAATCAATATCAGTATACTTACGAATTTTAGCTAAAAAAGAATAATCCAATAATTATTCAACATTCTTTTCCAGACTTTTTTCTTTATTATCAATATCTTAAATAATAATTTTAATATTTTTATCTTTTATATTCTAATCACTAACATCTTTTTTGATAATTTTCCATAATTAAACTATTTATTTTTTAGTTAAATTTTAGATTCCCTTTTATTGTGAAATTTTCATCTACTTTAATTCTTATTTTGTATAAAATAAAGGTTCATTAGTTTTAAGATCTAGAAGTTATTTTAAGAATATATCCTTAAAGAAATATAATCAAGTTAGCCAAATCATCAAAATATTTATTTAATTTGAGCTAGATATACATTGTATCACTCCTTTCCATACATTACTTAATTAACTTTTAAATTGTATGTAAATCAATAATGATTTATCAGATTATCAATGAATATTTATTTGCAATCAGGGTATTTGCAAATGAGTTAATTCTTTTACATATTAATTAGTATAAATTATTATAAATGATTATCTTAATTGATTATCTATTATTAATAGTAAATAACATTTTGTAATTTGATAATAATGTATCTTTTTTATTGTAGTCATTATCATGATAATATTTATATAAATATTAATATTTATATTTAGCATTAAAATAAATAAAATAATATATTTGTGATTCATTTCTATTTTTAGATTTGTTATAAAGGTTTATAATTTGCTAATTATTTCATCATTTAATTATTAAATACTTTTTATGTCTATACATCTTTCTCTTCCCATATCCAAAATGATAAAATAAATCTCTTAAACATAGGTATTAAATTTAAAAAGAAATATGCCATAACAATGAACTGAATTACTAATTGCATTATTAAATGTGCTTGCACTAATTAACCAACTTGATTAATCATATATTAACTTGTTTGAAATATATATATAAGTATTATTATCATTAATGTGCAGTTTGTTATTTAATTTAATATTGATATTAGTCTATAAATAAAATTAATGAAAGGATTAAATATTAAACTATAAAGAAGAACAAGTGAATTGATTCCTAATATAACAGCTATTTGAATAACTGTATAATAATAAAGAAAAACAATTACTGCTGCTATTAAAAATTTCTTCAATAATTGTATTAAAGTCCATTTTTAAGCTCCTTTATTTAATCCTATTCCCATTTCAAAAACTAAACTATGATATTTTTGTTGTTATTATTAATTCTACAATAAAGCTCCACACCCAATTTTATATGTAAAGAATATTAGCATAAATATAGAATATAACAAGAATATACAAGCAATTGCAAAACTAATAATTCCTAAAATTGATTAAAATTTAGGGAAGAGAAATTGTATAAACATTCCTAATGAACCATCCATAAATGTACGTAGAAATTAGGTAAAGCATAAATTGATATTCTTAATAATAATTTAAGTGCTTTTTTTCCACAACTATCTTCCATATTATTAATCCTTGTTTAAAAATATTTCATAAAAAGTACCCAAATCCATGCTAATATAGTCAATCCAATCAAAATACTTTCTCCAATGATAAATATTTAAGTTCTTCCTTGCTCTACTAATTGTAGCAACACTTGTTTATCCAGTTATTTGTGCGAATAATCCTATAGGTGATATATTTGCCAAATTTAAGAAAGTTAAAATATCTTTAGTATCTTTAGGAAAGTTTATATTCATATATACTAAAGTGCCAGTAATCTGTGCAAAATCTATAAATTTATATAATATTAATCTTTTTCTAGTAACTGCTAAAACAATGGCAGCAGAAACTAATGTACTTCCAACAAGTGCTTAAGATGTAATTAATGCAACTTATCCTTGAGTACATCTTCCATCAGCTTAATTTGTATATCCTTACCAACATTAGCAAATTCCAGCAACAGGTTCATTACTCTTAGTTCCTCTAAATTCTTTACATAAAATACAATTATTTATTAATAATTAAGAACATGTAAGACATGGACTAGGACATACTTAGCATTAACCATTAACTTATATATATCCATTAATACAATCTTAACAACTTTGAGTAATTTGATTAAATCTTGTTTAATCACATCCACAAAGTCCATTAGAAAGTAATATTTTTCCTTCATCACATTATTAACATATAGTAATATTACTACAATTACTACAATCATTTGAACAAGCACTACATATTCCATTATTATTATATGTTCTAATAGGACATTATAAATAACAAGCATTATCAACTGTTAAATAATTAATATTACATTGATTACAAATAGTAGCATTAGTACAATGATCACAGCCAATTTAACAATTTTGACATATTAATCCAATAGAAAAATACCAATAGGACAACTACTCACACATGATCTATCATTAAGTACCATAACATTATTAATATTACATTATTTACATGTTCCATTAGTAAGTTCACAAATAAAACAAATAGTTGGACATGATAAACATATATTTGATAATGGAGAAATATTGACCTGCTAAACAACTTATTCTACAAGTATTATCATTATTTAAATATGAACCATCATAACATGAAAGACATGCATTTTAAAGTGTACTAGTACATGTTTTACATATATAAGAACATCTATTACATACTCCACCATTTAAATAGAAACCTGATGGACAACTTCCTACACATAGATTACTTGATGCATCAATTAATTATATATTTGGTGAAGTACATGATGAAACACATTGTCCATTTTAAAGATATAGTGTATTTTCACATGTGAGACAATTATTATTACTACTACAAGTCAAGCATGATGTATTACAATCAATACAAATAATGTACATTGCACCAACTAACTAAATTTAAGAATATGATCCAAGATGGCACATTCCTTCACATCTTCCATTTAAATTGACTAAAGGATTTGTACATTGTAATGCACAAGTATTTCCTGTTAATGTATATAAATTATCACAAGAAGTACATTAATGTCTTGTACTTCCATAACAAATATCACATCCTTGTAACAAGCTGAACATACAGCATAATTAACATAATTAGTATTTAAATATGAACCTTAACTACAAGTAGATTAACATGCTAAAGTAATTAAATTAAATGCTTAACCAATAGGACAATTAGTTAATACACATGTAGTATTTTATAATTGATAACCAGAACTACAAATTATGCATTAAGTAATTTAGCTAGCATAGCATACATCACAACCAGTCTGACAAGGCAAACATTGTGCCTCTAAAGTAAATATAAAATATGAAGGAGAACATATAAGAGTACAAGATTGAGTAATTTAATCAGTATAATATCCATCAGGACATTAAACCACACATGTATTATTATATAACCATAAAGGAGAAGCACATGCATCACAAACATTAGTATTTACAGTACATATATAACATAATTGATTACATGTTATACAAGTGAAACTATTTATATCATAAAATGTACCAGGTTGACATGCTATAGCACATGATTGATTAGTTTAAGATAGAATAAAATCTAAACAACTTAATGTAGTCAATTATTGAATTTTATCAGTAGGACATATAGTAACACAACTTGTTAAATCTAAAAAATATCTTGTTGCACATTGACTACAGAAATTAGCATTATTAGGTAATCTACAAACTAAACATTTAGCATCACAAGGTTAACATACTCTTGTTCTACTATTTGGTGCATAACCTGTTGCACATGCTGTTATACATATTTTAGTTACAGAATCACCATATAAAGGAAATGGACATTTAGTAGCACATGTATATGGATAATAGAAGTAAACTGTTACACATATACTACATTCATATATACTTGTTGAAGTGCATGCTTAACATCCTTTTGCACATGCTATACAAGTATCAACTGATAAATAATATTATGTAGTACAATTAGTGCATGATCCTGCTGGACATTTTATACATTCATTTATATTAAGTTTATATCCTATTATGCATTAAATGCATGAAGTACTACCAGCACCATTGCATGAAACACACATTGCATGAAACACACATTGCATCACATTGTGCACATAAATTACTATTTGGATAATAACCAGTTATACAAGCTGTACATAATATGTTTGATGTACATAATGAACAGCCTGTAGGATATAATTAACATATATTGTTGAAATGTTTTAATAGTATTGATTTGGGCAAGATATAAAACATTGTATACATGATGTATTCGATATACAATCTATTGATAAATCTTTTACTTTTAATGTACATCTACATTCATTTGATGTCAATGTATTTTCTGTTAGAAACAAGTCAAACATTGATTATAATCAGGTCCTGAACATGTAAAACATGAAGGATGACACGTATCTACAAATACATAAAATTACCTAATTATTTGACATTTGTGGATCAAATATACCACCAAATAATCCAGTCAGTAATTATGCTTAACTAAAAAATATAACTATTTGAGTATAATTGGACTTCTTCACTACTGCTTTCACCGTTGCTTTCGATCCAGTACTTAATCATGGTTAGAATGAGGCATGGGGAATTATGAACAACAATTCCAGTCACTATAATTTTGTATCAAAGATCCATCTAAAAATATCTATAAACGGTCACCAGGTGGATTCCAAGAGTCAATTTTAAATAATTTCACACTGAACTTAATTGACCAATGTATTGGTAATCCAGTCACTGTCCTAGATATTATATTCCTATTACTACTACCGCCATATACTTGGAATCCCTTAAATACTAAATATCCTCCAAATATTCTATGTCCATCTTGTATACCACAATCTGAGGTCATTATGTTTGACCTGTTCCTGTATTGACATATCCCATGTTGTAGTCTCAGCAGTCGTAAAATGATCAGTTGTAAACTATGCAAGTACTTACTGTACAGTACATAAATAAGAATGGAGAAGAAAAAACAATAATAACATTATTATAATACAATATAACAAATTATAATAGATTATAATCATCATTTATTTTTTATTTTTGTTTATTAATTTATACAAAATTTATAGCTGTACATTATGTTAAAATCAGCAATGAAGTAAGCACTTTAAGTTGATCATTAAATTAGTTATCAGTAATCAATAGTAATAATAATTATCAGTTTCATGTTATTTCATTTAATTAGAAAATAATAAACTTTCAGTAAATTAGTAAATTGATACCAACTATTTTAAATTTATTCACTAATTTTTAACTAATTAAATTTAGATATGTTGAATAATATATTTATATTTAATTTTTAATTGAATATTTACCTTATATGTCACACTATTCTAAGTAATTTATTTACATTATTATATTAATTAGAATAAATAAAATAATTAAAAATATTACATTATAAACATATTTTATATAATGCTTACCCTTATAGAGTGCTATCTATGTTCATACATTGTGTTGAATATATTATGATTTTATAAGTGATTCTAAAGATTTTAGGGAATAAATATTTATTTATAATTTTAGCTAAAAAATATAATATAAATTCAGATTATTTATTCATTAACTATCAAAGAATTTATCAAACCTTATATAAATTATATGCAATAATTATTTAAATGATCTTTTTATTAATAAATTAATTATATATTTAAAATGATATTTTCTTCTTTATTAATTTTTATTAATTAATATTTTTCTCCTCTATTTATACTATAATTTTTTATCTTCAATACATTTGCTCCATATCAGATTCCATACTTCTCCTATATTACATATTTTACATTATATTTTCTATCAATTATATTTATAATTATTTTAAATATTTCCCCATAATACATAAATATAAATATACTTGAATAACACATACAAATAATAAGTATATTATTTATTTTTAATATTTTGACAATTATTATATATTTTTATATTTCAACAATAATATTCTTTATGATAAAGAAAAAAAATTATTTCCCCCATAATACATAAATTATATATTTCAACAATAATATTCTTTAATGAAAAAGAAAAAAAATTAATAAATAAATGAAAACAGGCCATTTAAATGTAGTTGTTAGAAAACCTACTCAAGCCAACCTGCTTTGTGTAAACATATTAAAGAATAAACAAAAAAAAATAATGGTAAACATATATATATAAAAGTAAAGAATGAATCAACTACTAAAAGAGGTAGACCTAAAAAGAAGAATTCTAATTAAAAATAATCAGCTTGGGAAAAGACATATGAAGTTATTAATAATTAGGCTAGATTAGAGATTGAATTACTATTATATAAATTACAAGATTAAAGATAGATAATACTTGAGGGAAATAAAACTAATAATCCTGAATAATTATCAGGCAAGATAGTAAATAAATCTATTTGTTAAAAATTTAAAAATTTTATAGGAATTTAGGAAGAGGAAGATGATTTATACAAAAGGGAAACTATTAACAACGATTAAATAATCATTAGTTCTATTAATTTAATCTTGAGTAGATTTTTATTCAATATCTCCTTACAAGTAACTCTTTAGATTTTTTAATAATTTAGTTTTGTTATAAATAACTTTGCTGTTTTCTTAGAATAATAATAATAATTGATATGCCAAATAATTGATGATAATTAAACTGAAAACATAAAAAAATATTCAGGAAATGGTCTAGTTAATTATTTAAATAAATTTTACATATCACAAAAAAACACTTAATCAATATTTACAAAAAATAATCTCTAACCATTATGTCTTCATTTTAAAAAATGGTTAAAAACTAGAAAATATACAAATTAAATAATTTGAGAAAATTAATGAATATTAATTCATATAAATAATTAAATAAAATATTAAATTGTATATATGATTATTAATAAATTATACTTTAAAATTAATAAGAGAAGCCTCTAATTTTGGATGATTAAAATAATTTATTATTATTTTAAAAAATAAATATTATCAAACTAATTAAATATTCTCTTTAAGTACCTTCATCCAAGAAGGAAGACTTATCCTTCTAACATTCTTTCTCTATTCATAATAACAGCCTTTAAATCTTAATGTTAATGGAGTAATATATTTCCTTTAATAGAAACTTTTTCTTTAAAAATTTTTAAATCCATTTTATATTTAAGTGTTTATTAAGTTTTTAATCTAAGTGTTATTAACTCTTTGCTAATTGATATGTCAAACATTTATTATATTTCTTTATTTAAGATAATTTTATTTATAACTAGCTTAACAATTATGAAGCTAAATGACTAAATTATGTTTGTATTGACTTACTTTAAGGAATCTTTAATGAAAGATGTTTTTATAATTTTACTTATGGTATTATGAATGGTAATATCATTCTACAATTTGTACATATATTTTTCTTTGAAAGATATTATTCAATATTATCTCTTGTTGAATGTTTCTTATAAGGTTTTATATCATCTATAAAGTGATTAGTAAATTATCTTTATGAATTAGCAGGTTATTATGTTAACATTTTACGTCCTGATTAATTAAAAGTTTTTTTTAGTGGAGTTAATTATGGCATTTTTTATTTGCTTGAGATTTGTTTACCAGGTTTTATTTTTGTTGCTAAAGAGATTTATTTATGATGTTTGAAGCTATTGGGAATTATTTTTGTGCTCTCTTCATTTTTGAATTAGATTAGTATAATATATTATTTTATAATATGTTTGCTAACTATACTTATAATATAAATATATGTATTTCATTCTAATCATCTAGCAGAAAAACACACATTTCAATAAAGAAATATACAACTTAATTAGGTCTTATCAAAAGAAAAAGAATAATAATAATTACATTCTAGATTATTATAAGAAGTGATGGAGATTTGTTTCAACTGATAAATATATAACATTTAAACTCTTGATTAAATATTAACTCAAAATTTAATTAATGCTTGTAATAAACAATTTATAAAAAAATCTTATTGGATTCTAAGACTTAAAGACTTGCTTAATAATTTATGAATGAAAAAATGATAATTATCAAAATGAAGATTGAGAAACTTTTATTTAATTAAGAATTTTAAAACTATTTAATCTTAAGATGAATATATAAGATAACAAATTAATTTCAATTAATTG
This sequence comes from Lipophrys pholis, assembly GCF_963383615.2. Classification (NCBI taxonomy): domain Eukaryota; kingdom Metazoa; phylum Chordata; class Actinopteri; order Blenniiformes; family Blenniidae; genus Lipophrys; species Lipophrys pholis. The sequence continues at coordinate 16,846 of NW_028291826.1, read as the reverse complement.
TATGAAAAAAATAGTATGTATTCTATTATCAATATAATTATGTTTGCAAAGGAAGATTCAAGAATAAGTGTATGAATATAGTAGTAATTAATTAAATGATTCATAGGGTTATTAAATAATATATTCATTGGAGAGGAATGATAATTATGGTAAATATAATATTAATATTAAAGAATAGACCTTAACAAGTAATAATATATAATAAATAAATATATCAATAAATGTTCTTATCTGGCACAATTCAGTCATTATATAATTATAATTGTAGGGAAGGCAGATGGCATCATAATATTTAAAATACGAGAATTAGGAATTAATTCAATTAAAAAGATTTATCAGGTATTTATCTTGTTTTATAAAAGGAGTTAGGAAACATGTATAGGAATGCAAAATTAATTTTGAGTTTAATTTCTATTGAATTAAGACATCTTTTTTATTAGAATATTAATCAGGAATAAGAAATGTTTATATATATATATTGTATTATATAACAATAAGAATTATGGCTAAAGTACATTTCACTGGTGTTAATAATAATTAAATTATGTTTTAATTGACAGGTAGACTGGATGAGAAAAATTTATTTTCCTCTGCAACTTTATTATATCTATATTAAAATTTAGCCATCTTTTCTATTTTTTTATCTTGAATATTTTATCTTTCCTTTATTTAAGCCTAATATCTTACAAATTTAATCTGTTAATTAATTATTTGAACTTCCTGAGAAAATTATGAGTTTTTATCTTATTAAATAATTACCCAAAATTATTAATTTATTTATATCTATTTTCAAAATTCTGTTATTCAAATAAATTTATTTTTTGATGAACTAAACAAGTTATTGATAATGCTCTAATTAATGATTTTCCATAAAACATTTTCCCTATATAAAAATGTTAATAATAGATTTTATTATAAAATAATTGTAATTGAATATAATATTTTAATATTATTATAATCATTTATTATTCTTTATATAATTTCTTTATTTTTAACCACATATTTTGCATGTAAAATGTTTTTTGAAATTAGTTAAATATTATAAATCTCCTCCGCAATTTTTACATTTTTTCATTTTTTTTATATTCTATTTTTAAATTTTATTTATTTATTTGTATTTATTTTTAATATTTTGTTATAATATTTTTTATAATTATTTTTATATATTCATTTTTTATAAATTAAAAACATTTTATTGTGATTTATTTTCATATATCTAATTTCTTACTTTTTATAATAAAATTTATAATTCATTTAAGTCTATATTATAAAGTTATTTTAACTATGCTTGAGTTTAATATTGATTTTGAATTTGTTTTGTCAATTTATTTTATAATTTTTTAATTGAAAATGTAACTTTTTAAATTGATATTTTTTAATGAAATGCTTATTGAACAATTTTTATTTTCTTTTAGAAATATTCTTATATATAGTTAATATATTGATTTTTTAATTGTTTTAATTAAATTATTTCTTAGTTCTATTTACTTTTAAATAAAGAAAATTATTATTTCAATTTATTTACTTTTTTATATATTTTTTTTGCTCTTTTAGTTTTTTATTAAAGATTTTATAATACTTTGGGAATTTAAATAAATTTATCTACATTCTTTTTTTATTTCATAACTTTAAATAAGCATTCTTAACAGATAAATTAAAACACCCACTAGTTTTATGGATATATGAATTTTATTTACTTTTAATGTTTTTAACAAATAAATTTTGGTACTTACATTTAATAATTTAAATTAAAGTTAATATTATTTTATGCAAATCAAAAATATTTATTTTATTATTAACTATCAAAGTAAATTTCTTACTATACCTTAAAAAATTATTCTTATATATCATTTTACAATGCATTTCCTTTATTTCCTTAATTATATAATATTTTCTATTATTTATCAGAATGCTTTTTATTATGTTTTATTAAACTGTTCTTATAATAAAAAACTTTATTTTAACATCTTTAGCAACTATATATTTATCTATTTTTAGAATGAACTGAACTATGTTGCCTTAAATTACTTTTAGTAGAAAATGGTTTTTTGCATTATGGACATTCAAAAGGTTTTTTTACTTAATGAATTATCATTTAATGTCTTATCAAATTAGATTTATAAGTGAATTTATTCATGCAATCTTCAAATGAACATTAAAATGATTTACCTTTATGAGTTATCATATGCTTATTAAGAGATGAACTTTGAGTAAATGCTTTTTAGCATTATTAATAATGACAAATAAAAGGTTTTTAGCCAGTATGCGTTCTTAAATGATTATCTAGTATTTGTCTACTCATAAAAAATCTATCACATACATTACATTTTTATTATTTCATAAATATTAATTATTAATTATTCTTAATTTAACTTATCATATATATTATAATATATATGATGGACAATAAAGTAACTAAATATATGCACTATCAAAAAGCAAATAAACCTTTAAAGCAGTATCCTAAAAGAAAATTTTAATTAGTTAATTTTATGGACACAACTTAATTTTTAACTTAATTTCTATTTAAATAAAAAAAAAAAAAAAAAAAGAGTACTTTTAATTAATTCCTTTATAAAAAGAGAGCAAAAGCTTATACAGAATAAGAAAAACCTTAAATACTTCCTAATTTGATTAATAATTCTTTTAGTTATATAAAATAAAATTTGGATGGATAAAACAAAAATAAAAGATATTAGTTAAATAAAAATACAGTCATAATAAAAAATAAAGCTCCTAATAGTTATGCAACTATTTTTGATAGAGCAAAATAAAATAAAAAAAATAGAATAAAAGATTTATTAACAATTAAAACAATTAAACAATCTATATCAAAATCAAATAAATGAATTTTATTTATATATATATTTTAATACATTTCTGCATGCCCAGATTAATTCACCTTCATAATTTAATTATTTTCTATTTTTATATTATTAGACTATTTAAACAAATATTATATTTCTTTTAAGAGTGTTTATTATTGTTTAATAATAATATTTTAAAAATATATTTTTTATTTATTTTAAATTTTGATTTTAGTTTAATGTATTTATTATCTTTTTTAATTACTATTGAAAAAAATAAATTTTTGTTTGAAATAGTAAATATAAATCTAAATTGAATTATTTATATTCTAATTTATATTTCCCAAGTGGACTAATCATAATTTATTTATCCTATTATTAAATATCTATTAATATATATTAAAATCGGTTATTTAATATCGTATATCCATAATTTTATAGTAATTTCAAATTTGTATATTTCCCATAAAACATTTTAATTTATCTACCTTAATTTAGAAAGCATCTGTTTACAACTATTATATTTTCATATTACAATTTTTAAATATCTTAAATTTATTACTCTTAGTTATCAATTAATTAAAATTAAGGAAATAATTCCCAGACATTTTTTTCTTTTATTAATTATGGAACTTAATTTATTCGCTTATAAAATTAATCTTTTGTCAAATGATGTAGATTATCCTATTATTAAACAGTTTTATTCATAACAATTTATGTTATCTAGTGATTAGATATCATTAAAGTAGATTAAAACTAGGACCAATCATCACTATTAAAAAGATCAGCAAAAGGAATTAAAGTCAAATCTGGAAATTAATAACATCTAGTATTACAAAATTACCAAGCCCAGTCAATGGCTTATTAAAGTTCAATTTAAAAAATCTATTTAAAAAAAATATTTATTTTTTAAATGTGCTATTTTTTTAATGCCGATTGCTTCATAAATAATTTTTATATTCCAAAGTCAAAATCTTTTTATAATATTTTTATTTACTAAAGTTATAATCCACTAATTCCCTTATTTTTAATGAAAGATAAATCAAAATTGTAATATGGTTCCTTTTTATAAATTTTATAAACTAACATTGTACACAACTACAAGAATTAATCTCCTTTAATTAAATATTTTTCAAATAGTTATTATAAAAATGTTCCTTTGTAACATGTACAATTAATGCATAATTATTTTGGTATAATTGCTAAAATTCTGCATGGTAAAATATTAAATTTAGAACAAACTCCCATATAATTATTCTCTTTAAAGTAATATGGAAATTAAATATTTTAATTTAATCGTAATCCTTTTGATATTAAAAAATTGATATATTTAGTATAGTTTTACATTTAAAACAATTATTAATAAATTATAAATAATTAATCAAGTTGATACTTTTTTACTTTAAGCAAGTAGTTGCGATATGAAATTTAATTTTTAATTTAAATCTTTTTTCTCTACATTTTTTTATTTTGGTTTTTAAGTATTATTTGATTTTATTTACTTTTTTAATTAAACTAATTTTTTTGTAGATTTATTAATAACTTGCTTATTCTCCTTTTTAATTTATTACTAATCTGAACTATCATAGTGTTTTTTATGAATAATAATTGGTTTCTCCTTTTTATTAGATTTTTTAATAGATTTTATTTCCTTTTTAGTATTTCTATATGGTGAAAATCTTAAATTTTGTGACTTTCTAATTCTTGCCGATTATGTATCAGAATCATAAACTGATATTTTTTTAGGAGTTTGTTTACGACTAGATTTAGATTTACCTGAAATACTCTTTTAACTTTTAATTGCTTATTAAATCAATACATTTATTAGATGGTGATAAAGATCTTTATCTATCATTAAAATTCCTTCTTTTTTTAATTGCGGACTATAATTCAAATTATAATTGCTTTATTTTTAGTTTTTGCTTTTTATCATTTTAGCGTAAGACATTTAATTCAAATAAAAGTTATTTCATTTGTTATTAAATATTTTTCATTCTTTCAAATTCGAAGGAGACATTTTTTTTATCTTATTTTTTAAATTAATTCATTTGTTATTTATTTTTATTTATTTATTATTGAAGTTTATATATTTGTTATTATTTTTAATTCAATTTTTATTAAAATTCCTAAATGAATGATTTATTATCTCCAATATTTCTATTTTTTTAATTCTATTTAATTTTATTTTTAAGAAAATAATTTTCCTTTTTAAGCATTTTCAACTATGAAATAATTTCACTAGAAGAATCTTTTCTACAGAATTAAATTTCCAACTTAAGTTTATTAATAATTTATTTAAGTCTCTAATGACTTGGATTTTAAATCAATTTAAGTGGCATTGGATAAGAAATTTTATCATATTACGATTTATAATTAACAATTAAATATCTTTTATTCTATTTATCGCTTTGCACAGTAACACCCAACATAATCCCAATTTATCTATAATTAAGTAATTAAACATTCAAATTCTATGAACTTTTATTCAAGGCGGAGATCAACATTCTTACAAAAACATCATACTTTTTAAAGTTACCTGTTCCACTAGTGATTTCTTATATTTTTTATGATTTGAATAAACCTTAGTATACATCATCACCTAATTTTTATTAAGCTTAAATGTGCAATGAATCGGGCTGCACTTAAATGCTTAAAATATATCTTTTTCCACGGAAATCTAAATCGTAGTTGCGTTCAAATTTTAATTATTACATTTATATATATTTTATTAATTAATAAGGAATTTAATATAAATACAAATTGTCTTTCTAAATAATAGAATTAATATATATATATGGTATTGACTATATTCATTTCAGAGAGAATTCATTAATATTATTAATTATTTTAAATTTATATTAAAATGATTTTATTTATAATTCGCCTTATCTTTAAATACTTTATGCATAAAATTACTGGTAAAAGTTAGATTGAAAGAATTTTAAATGAGGATAGAGGAGTTTTTCAATTTATTACTTGCATTCGATAATCCAGAAAATTAATACAGACTAAAAATATTATTAAATAAGTTTAACCATACTAGCTTAAATTGTACAACTAAATTCATATTATCAAACATATTAATTTGGAATCTTATAAAAACGTTCTATAAAATTATCATACTCAAATTCAAGATTTGATAAAATACAAAAATGAAATAAATTTTTTAAAGAATTAAAATTACATTTAATAAAGAGATAATAAATTACTTAAATAAATATGGAATAAATTAATACCTGAATAACCTTATAAAAGAATAGGTGAACATTGGATTTAAATAGGATTTCAAGGATAAAATCCAATTACTGATTTAAGAAGTATTAAATTACTCTCTTTAATTCAATTACATTCATTTGTGAATAAATATAATAAAATAGCTATGGATTGCTTAATAATCTCTAAAAGGAGATAATATTAGCATTTCTTTGCAGTTACAGGAATATATATTACTAGTATTATCTTATAATTAATCAATAAAGATATACTAGATTAAGATATTATCTAACTAGACATTAATTAAAAACAGAATATTATTAATTTTACTTATGCTTCTTTATTTTAGTCATTTTCTAAGAGATGGATTTAGATGAAGATTAATTTCATGCATTTTAATTAATTTTATAAGACTGAGATGATCTAAGGATTTCTTAAAAAAAGTAAAACAATTATTCGTAGAAGAATAAGATTAATTTGAATTGCTTATAATATTTATTTATAAATGAATATAAAATATGCACTAAATTCATTTCTTTTTCATATTTTGATAATAATACATTGAATTAGGCACTTCTTATTTATTGGGATAAACTGAAGGTTGATCATATATATTATGTTGATGAATAGGCTTATATTATTTTGGAATATAAGAATTGTTATAAAATTGAGGTATTTATTCTATTTCTTTCTAATATTAGTATCCTTCAGGCATAGACTGTACTCTGTTAATAATATCGTAGATAGGGTATGAATATTCTTCTTTTTAATACTTATTCTTAATTTAGATTTATTCATTCATAATTTTCTTTTTTTATTTTATGGGGATTTTACGAACTGAGCCTCCCATTTTAATTAATGTTTATTTGAATTATTTATTACTTACTTTGGAGTTATTTTATGAATCAAATACTGTAAATACAGCATGGATTTCTTATTTCGATAGTTAAGAACAAAGTGCTTCTATAAAATTAATAAACTCTTAATAAGTTAAATATTATTTATTATTAGAGCAACCTTTAAACAAATCCTAAAATAAATCTTTATCTTTCATGTACTCTTACCTCAATTTCTAAATTATTTAATTTGCTTTACCAACAAGTTATTCTTAATCCTTTTATTTAATTATACTTCCCTTTCTATGTAATACTTATTTTAAAGTGAATCCATTTAATCTTACATCATTCTATTTAAGCCAATCTGTTAATTCCTGAATTGATATCATTTTATTATTATCTGCATCAAGTACTGTTAATATATGTTCCATTTAATAAAAGCATAATTAAGGACAAAATTCAACTAAAATATCAACGAATTGATCATAATTAATTTAAAATTAAGCATTCATTTGCCTTTTAGAAAATAATTTAATAACATCTATATTTTTACTATGTATTGCATATCTTATTTTATTTGCAATTTATCTAGTTTTACTTTGAGTATTATGTTCTTTCTCAACTTTATCTTAAAAGAAACCATTAAAAATAGGATGCTTATAAATATCATCCCAACCAATTCTATCTTCTTCCTTAACTTTTAAACATTTCCTTAAAAAGTCAACACTATTAGCATTCAAATAAGCAGGATATTTAATTTGAGTAGATTGGATATTCTTAACTAATTATAATATATTCTTTGCTTTAATAGGATATTGTTTAGTCAACATTTAAAAGAATATAACTCCTATTGACCATATATCACATTTACTAGTATATTAATCTCCATTAAGTATTTAAAAACAACTATAAAGAGGTGTACCAACACTTGTTACATTAAGTTGTTTTGCTTATTAAACTACTTTAGATAGACCAAAATCAGCTATTTTTAATTTACTGTTTTTAATTAATATGTTTTATGGTTTAAGATCTCTATGTATAACCCCATTTTTGTTGATTTAAATAAAACCTGTTAATATTTGTTTCAAATATTAAATTGCCTAATTCTAAGGGAATACACCCACATATTACATTAATTTTCTTAAATCACCTTCATTACAATGTTCTAATACTAAATATATATGATGTGTTGTATCAATCACTTAAATAAGTTGTACAGTATGTTAAGATTTAAGTTTCTACATGATTCTTATTTCTAGTACTAAAGCATTCTTACTATATTTGTCAGCTTAGACTAATTAAGATAATACTCATCTTTTTAGATTGCTCTTTTACTGCTACTTTTTATGACTTCGATTTGTCTTTATAGCCTTCATAAACTATTCCAAATTGTCCTCTTCCGAGTATCTTATCTGTATCAATATAATAATTGCCTACTTGTTTCATTTATCAGAAATATATTATTATTATTATTCAAATTTATTTAATTATAATTAAAAGAATAACAATATTAATATAATTTACTCAATATTACTTATTCAAATTTATCATTTTTTAAATAACTAATCTATTAACTAATTACTTAATAATAAAAATAATAAGATATAAATTAAAAAGGATTCAGAATTAGTTTTAGTTTAGAAATATAGAATCAAATCGAAAGGGAGGGCGGACAAGTGATATATATATAATTTTAAAATATAATTAAATCTATGTTACAACCTTTTACCTTTATATTATATTTCATTTATAATAAATAATAAATAATCATCATAATAATGATTTAATGAATGAATATGCTTAATTTCCAATTGCTTGAATAATTGCTGCACCACCAATATAAGCAGTAGCTTTATAGAATATCCCAGTTGCAGCAAAAGACTGAGCAGTAGCAAAAACACTACCAGCTGCAACTGCTCCTATTGCAGATTGGACAGCTGCTGCTATTGAACCAGCCGCTACCCCAGCTGCTGTAAATCCTGCCAATGACAAGGCTACTCCTGCTGCTAATGTAGCACCTGCTCCCATCACTAAATAATCCCCCATGAGTATTAATCCTTTTATTAACATATTGTATAAGTATTGCGAGCATTTTATATATTATTATAAGAATATAATGATATATATTTAAAATTTAATTTTCAGTTATTTGATAAGTTATATAAAAGTTATATTTTCAATGGATTTAATGTTTATTAAAAATATATATTACAGATTATAATAATTAATTTGTACTTCTTTTGTCATATTGCAATAATCACATATAAATTAATAATTAAATATTAATTATTATATTTGATATTATAATATATGTCGTTCACAGATGCAAAGGAATAAAATAAAAAGAAGATGAAAATGATAAGAGTGATAATATAAGACAAAGTATCTAATATAACAATAGAATAGAAGTTTTGGGGTTGGACAAACGTGTCAATGTTTAAAAAACAGCTATAACAAATCTGTCATATTCCTGCTAAATGTATGAAAATAGTGTTTAAAAATATTATACTTAACATTAAAAAGAAATCAATCTAAGATTTTGGTCTTAAAGATAATTCTATCATTAAAATATATGTTAATCCATAATTATCAAACTCAATGGGTATAATAAAATCATATGATATATTTAATGATGAACAATCAAATGATTAATTACGTTTAATGATACTTTAAGTTGAAAAAGGATTTAAAAATGGATTAGGTCCTCGTCTTATTTAAGAAGGAACATCAGGGACATATTTTCTATTTAATAATCATAAGAAGGTAACAGCCATATTTAAACCATTTGATGAATAACCATATGCTCCAAATAATCCTAAAGGATATGCAGGTAAATATAATTATAAGAGGAGTCTTTGGACAATCAAGCCTCCGTAAAGGCATATTATCAGGTTAAAATGCTACAAGATAAGTAGCTGCTTTTTTATTAGATAAAGATAGATATCATTCTGTTCCTTTTACTACTTATGCTCAATTCTATCATCCATCATTTAAGAATAATTAAAGAGATAATTAATTACCTCTTATTAAACAAAAGTCTAATATTAATATAGAAGGAATTAATTCATTAGCGATTAAACATGGTTCATTACAAAAATTTATTTAAGCTAAAGATATGGCATGTAATTATAGTTATTCTAAATATTCAATTTAATAAGTTCATAAGATAGCAATATTAGATATAAGGATATTGAATTGGGATAGAAATTAATAAAATATATTAATTAATTAGATTAGAAAAGGTCATTAAAAATATTTTTAATTAATACCTATTGATCATGGTCTATCAATACCTGATTGCATTTAGATTTATGATTATTAAATTGCATGGATGGATTATCCTCAAGTAAAATCACCTTTAACTGAAAATGAGAAATTATTTATACATAATATCAATCCTAAAGCTGATGTTGATTTGCTTAGGAATAAACTTGGATTTAGAGAGATTTGCCTTAGAAATATGAGAATTGCAGAATTATTTCTTAAGAAGGCAGCTGAATTAGATTTTACTTTATATTAAATGGGAGAATTCTTATATAGAGAAGAAGAACAATAAAAGAGTCATATTTAAAGCATTGTAGAAAATGCTTAAAGACTTTATTTTAGTGCTATAGATAATAATTTTATTCCTCCTGCTATTTCATTATCTAAAAGGCCTTAAAAGATATTATAAATCATTAAGTAAATCTAATAAGATAACTAAAATTATTAAAAGAAGTAATAAACCAAAGAATTAAATAAATAAAAACATTAAAGAAGACGATATTGTTCATTACCTAAACTTATTAAAAAGACAAGATCATAAAAATTATAAAAGAAACAAAGCAAGTAGAAATAAAGTCTTGATAAAATCTAATGGAGTCAGTTATTCTTTCATTACTTTGAATAATTACTAAAGATCTTCTTATAGTAAAAATTACATTTGAAGAAAAATACCAAAAGAAGAACTAGATTTAACAGTTAGCAAATCTACGATTGAATTCCCCAATTAATTTTAATATTTAATAATATATAATAATAATAATATATATTTAATATAATCTTTCAATGATTTTAAGGATAATTATAGAGTTAAGGGTAATCATATAATGGTTATTGTATGTTTTATCTCTTTTTTCTATAACATTATTAATATCTATTAAATGATTATTATTAATTAAAAGGTTGTTATATTTATAAGATTTATTAAGGTAATTATATCAGATGTTAACATATATTTTTTATTTTAATAAAGATTTTTAATCCTACTATTAATTGAATAAATTGTACAAGCAAAATCATAAACAATATTGCTAATTGAATATTCATATCAGAATAAGAGTATTAACAAAATGTATTATATAAATCAGAATATTAATTTTGTAATATATTACAGTTTAAATTTTTTAATGTTGAATCATTGATTAGTGAAAAATTATTATTTGTTTTTGAAAGATTATTTTTCATGTTGGAAATTGATTCAATAAATTTATTTTATTTAGAATTGTATAAATTCGATTGTGATTTGTTAGTATATTTAATTCTTATTTAATCCCATTGAATAATTTTTTGTAATTTAGATAGAACATTTGAACTACTTTAAGTTCTATTTTGTATTATAATATCGAGTTATTATTATTTATAAAGTTATTGAAATGATGTAAATCCTATACAGCCTCTTGGACATGATTATAAATCTCCTAATTATTAACACTTTTATTTAATTTTAATATAATTTTATTAACAATATTATTTATTAGAAATTATATTAGGAATCCATGAATCTTATTATCCATTAGTAATAGCCAATTATTTTAAATATTCTTATGCAAGAGAGTTATTAAAATCAAATTTACTATTATTAGCATACTGATTAATGAAATCTATAGTATTATTAATTAACATTATATAATCATTTGGTGATTGATATTTATCTATATATTATTGTGATTATTTTATTTTATCAAACTAATCAAATAATTATTAAGGAATAAATTTACTTAAATCAGCATTACCATCAGGCAAACATTAAGCTATCATTTCTGCATTTTATTAAGATAAATATAAACTATGGACTGCAAAATTAATAAAATTATCTTGATTAAATGTCTTTTATTTTACAAATTGACATGATTTCTGATAAACAGGACTTAATAAACCTATTAAAGCTAATATTATAGATGTTATTACAATAGTTAATAAAATTAATATTAAACTAAAAAGAATTAAATATCTGAATTTATAATATTCACAAATAGATATGCAACAAGTTGATATAATGAATAAAGTAGATGTTATTACTGAAATTGTAAATATTAATATTGCAAAAAATGAATAATAATTATATTAATTGTAATAATTTTGTATTTAATAACCTGTTTAATTAAAAGAATCTATATTTGATTGTAAATTATATAGATTGTCAATGACTGGATTAATAGTATTTTAAATTTACGTTTATATTTATTATATATTATATACTACTTGTTTTATTACTTAATTTTGGATAGCTAATTATTTACCATTATCTACTAAATGACTCAATAAACTTGATATAGAATCATTAACGATTTTATTTAAATTAGATTTTACAGTTATATTGCCAAATATATTCACATATTCAATATTATCCTTAATATTACTTTCGCCAATAACTTAAATAAATCCTAAATAAGATTAATTTATATTCATAATTTAAGTTTATGTATAACCTTACATATTAAAAGAAGTATCATTTATAATAGTTTAAGTCTATTTTATATACTTAATTAAAGGATTAATTCCTATAAAATTATTAAAAATATTCTTTTTTCCATCCTATAAAATGTCTATAAATTAATAATAGCGACAAAATCCAGTATTTATATTACTTTCTAGATAAGTATAAGAAGATATTCCTATATATGACATAAATAATCCTATAATTGATATAAGTATAAAGCATAAAGAAATACAAAATGGTTTATCAGAATTTGAATAATTTTTTTTCTTCTGACAACAATTAAAACAAATACAGAAACTTATAACAATTGATAGTATAATTGATAATAAGATTAATATTGCAAAAGTTATTAAATACTTTATTAAAAGCTATGTATTCTATTAAATTAGGTTAGAAATGTCTTACCCTTAATATATTGAATCTATAAAGTTGAAAGGAATTATTGAATTAATTGAATTGTCTACCATACTTCCTATTCCTGAGAAAAAGTTATATTTTATATAATCACAATACATTATTAAAATAAATAATAATTTCCATTCATCAATAAATAGAGACATTGTCTACTTTTTTATTTTCTTAAAATAATATTTCTTTTATTCATAACTTAATAAAATGAATAAGGGTTGCTTGACGGGAAAATTCCCGAATAGCTTAGGAGGAATAAATAAAAATAGAAATGATTTAATATTTATTTTTTTATTTAAATAATAAGTTAATCCAAATTATGTATTGTATATGATATATTTTATATAATTCATATAATTTCACTAACATAAGAATAATCATAATACAATAATAATATTTGAAAATAAAATATCAATATCCTTTAAGTTTAGTCTTTTCTGGAGTTGTTGTAAAAGAATGAATTACATATGATTTCTTATTAGATTTAGATCTAGGTAATTAAAAATCAATATTCTTCATCTTCAAATAATATTTATTTTTATTTTCTTATGATAGAATATTATCATAAGCGTTCATATTCAAAATATTCTTTTTAAGATAAAATTTCTTTTTTTTAATAGAGTCAATACGTTAATACAAACTTTGAATAGATTTATATTTATTTTATCTAATATTAATTTTCATAATAAATAAATAATCAATTTTATTTTTTCCCTTTTTTATTATTTTGCTTGATTAAAAAGTTTTTACTTACTTTTGGTTCTTCTTTTATTTTACTTTTATTACTTTGCTTTAATGCACTATTATTATTATCTTTTTACTTAAATGCTTGTGAAATAGATGTTAAATTCCTTATTTGAATCTTTTTGCTTTATTTAAGTTTAATAGTTTTTTAATTCTTATTTTTCTTTTATTTATAACTATCATGTAATCTAACAGCTGTATTTTTAGCAATATTTCTAATAACATTAATTCTTTAATTCTTAAGACCAATATAAGATTTATTATAATTCTTTTTAATTAAATCAAATCCTCCAATTTGATCTTAATTACCAAGTAATAATCCTTCTAAATTAATAATAGTTATAACATCATCCATTATTCCCATTTTCATTTAATTATCTTAAATTGTATTTGCTTTCATTGAAGGACTTGCATTAACTTAAATAAGCCATGGATTAAGATCTTAATCAACTAAAATATCAAATCCATAAAGTTAAAAACATTTTTTATCAGCAATAATTAATTTACTAACAGCTTCTAATGTCTTTTCAATAACATTTTGTACTCTAATAAACATTTGATCAATCTTTTAATTACCAAATTTAGAATTCAAATAAATTCTTAATTTATCTATAAACCATTTACCACCATTAGATTTATATTAAGATGTTTATTTCTGTATAGCAACATTAGTAAGATGTATTTAAGGTGATATATCATGAACATTATATCTATAGTTAGTGAATCTTGCAAAACCTGATCTATTAATATAGAATATTAAAGGATTATATGAACATACTAATACATATACTCTAATATCAAACTTCTTTCCTCCAATTAATAATGGTTATGATATATATCTTTGAACTATATAAGGTTATGAATTATATGATTACCATGTATTTATAGATGTAATTTTATTTAATATAAATATTCCTTTTCCTTGAGATTTATTGGCAGGTTTCATGATCCATAATATTGATTCTTTTTGATTTTTTTTAAATTATTAAATGAATGTATGATATTATCCTGGTAAACAATATGTGGCAGGAATGAAATTATAACTCTGATAATGAAATTACTTAATTAATTATTATGTTTTATTGTCCCTTTATAATAATTTTTTATATTTTTTAAGATTTTTACTTAATTGATCTTTTCTACTTAATTATATTGAATTCTTGAAATGATTGACTTTCTGATTACTATCAAGTCTTTTACCTTCATAAAATTAAATAAATCCTTATTTTTAATGCCAATATATATCCCAATCATCACCCTTAGTTTAAATGAAACCTCTTAATCTTAATGAATCATAAATACAATTAGTGAAGTTTGTTTTAAATTTAATACTACTATAATGAATAGGATATTGTTCCTTCTTTAAGAATTTCCTAAAATATTAAGACATAACGAAATTGATTATAACGAATTATTATTATGATATAATAAGATTATAAAGCCCAATAAAGACCTAATTCATCAAATAAAGGCCCTCGAATAGAAAGCAAGATAATTACATATTAAGACACTTATGAACATAATAATGCTTTTTAATAAGGTATTACACTTGAAGATTATTTAATTACTAATAATACAATTAACTAATATGCAGACTTAGAATAATCATTAGTTAATAATTGGAATTAAAGAAATTTAGAAATTAGATAAGAAGATGAAGATAATTACTAATAAAGTTAATATACAAACTAAACAAAGAATAAATAACCACTTAAAACTAAAATAGAATAAGAAATTGTTAATAAAAGAATCATTGAGAAATATCAAAGACCTAAGAAAAGTGGACAATTTAAAATAAGGAATATGCAAAATCATAAACATATTAAAGAAGAACCTTTAGATAAAAGTCCTTATTTAAGAGGAAATCCTACCTCACTTCCACATAATAAAAGTATTCATAGGAAGAATAATCACGATACTAATTAATATATAATGAGAATGACCTTCACAAAAAATGATAATAATAAGAAATTAAGTAAAACTGATAGAAAATAAACTAAAATTGGGGAAGGAATTACAATGAATGATTTTTTCAGACCCAGCAGATAAAAATATGCATATAATATTCATCAGATTATTAATCGATCAAGTATATTTATTTATTAGAATAGAAATATTTAGATAAAGTTAAAATTCATAATAAGGTGTCTGTAAATTAAATGGGTAAGTATAAAAAATATCATTGATTTTTATATTTATAGTTATGTTATTTATATATTTTACTATTTATTGTTTCCATGTTTATATGTTGTCATTTTAATAGTTATACTATTTATATTATGAAAATATGCTTTATGAATATTATACTTTTTCTCAAAAATTTTTAAATTTATTTATAAACATTCTAATATATGATGAATTAATTTATCACTGAAAATAAAATATAAATCAATCAATAAAGAATATATAAAATAATAAGAAAATTTTATAAATAAAAAATTCTGTTTTTTATAAAAATTGAAAGTTAAAGAGTGAGCTTATGCAAGTAAGAAAGGGTAATAAATATATGCTATTAATATTAAATTTATTTATTTATCAATATATATTTATTTTATAATAAATATAATTTAATAAAATATTATTATATAAATTTTTAATAGAGGATAGAGAATTTTAGCCATGGAAAGATGTCTATTCTACTTTTATTGATATTTAGATTTATAAACCACCATTTACAAATTCTATATTAAAAAGAGAATAATAATAAATTATATGCATGATAAATTCTCCTTCTTAACCATTTGGAATTCTTCCAAAAATATTATGATGATATTAATGTATATATAAATAATAAAGCTCGCTAATCATAAGAATATATAATGATATAAATGTATATATAAATAATAAAGCCACTAATAATAAGTAATAATAATTAATAATTAATTAATGATAATCATGATCATAATCTCCTAAATAATGAATCCTTATAAATAGACTAAGTAAGTCTAGACCTAGCAATAGCAGTTTCCAATTAAATATCTTTTGATACCTGTCTTGCTCTTTCAATAGATCTTTCTCTACTTCTTCTAAGATCACTTGCTAATTGTGCATTTTCTCTACTTCTTCTCATATGATCATATAATTATCTACTCCTTCTAAGTTCATCCCTCATACTTATTTATTCAGCAATATGTCTA